>NC_038256.2:16256665-16449702 GCF_000004515.6 Glycine max
ACTGGGGCAAATGAAGAGGGTGAGAATGAAGGAGAAACCCATGCAGCGACAATGTCATTACTCAGCCAATAACAAACCTTCTCCTTACCCACCACCCAGTTATCCACAAAGGCCATCCCTAAATCAACCACAAAGCCTATCTACCGCACTTCCAATGACGAACACCACCTTTAGCACAAACCAAAACACCAACCAAAAAATGAATTTTGCAGCGAAAAAGCCTATAGAATTCACCCCAAATTTCAGTGTCCTATGCTGACTTGCTCCCATATCTACTTGATAATTCAATGGTAGCCATAACCCCCGCCAAGGTTCATCAACCTCCATTTCTCCGAGAATACGACTCGAACGCAACGTGCGCTTGCCATGGAGAAGCCCTGGGGCATTCCATTGAGCATTGTAGGGCCCTGAAGTGTAAGGTGCAAGGTCTAATTGATGCGGGCTGACTGAAATTTGAGGAGAATCGTGTGTGAGTCCTGACATTGACAAGAGATGCCACACATGGGGCAATTTTGAAAGCTGTTGTTAGATGTCTCTAATGACTCATCAGGATTTTCAAGTTTATACCATTATTGTAAACCACAGTTACAATGCTAAATAAAATGGATAAATTTGATATCTTTATCCCTCATCCTCTCACAAACACATCTTTGTTTATTCAACTTTCACCGGAATGTGGGTGCAAGCCATTGGTCTGTTTACTCAAGCGACCTGCGCTCCTGAGTTTGGACTTCCAAGACCGTTCAATCAGAAATTACTCGTGCTACACATTTGGTGAAGGTGCCGTAAACAACGAGTAAAGCAGAAAAGTTCAAAAAAATAAAAAAAAAGCATTTGATTGACTATGTTTTCAAGTAAAAATATAGACGTTCATGTGACCACATTTTATCATTCTGGAAAGTTTGTCTTTTTTAAGAGAAGTGAGTTATCAAGAATAGGAGTCATTTGACTTAACCCGTCAACTGAAAAAAAAATCCTTCAACTATTTCTCGTCCTTGAAAGTCCATTTTGAGAATCAATCGCTTTTTCATTCTTCCTTGCTACAAGGTTGTGAAAACAAGACAACGATTGATACCTCATAGCCCTACACTGGGGCAATGAGGGGCACCATGCATAAACCTCAAGCAAACCTAGGGGCAGATTAGAAGTTCTCACCCAATATGTTCCCTGCTACAAGGTCATGCCGAAAGACAACGATTGGTACCTCAAAGCCTTACACTGGGGCAATGAGGGGCACCGTGCATGAGCCTCATGTAAACCTAGGGGCAGATTAGAAGTTCTCACCCAATAGGTTCCTAGGTACAAGGTCATGACGAAAGATAACAATTGGTACCTCAAAGCCTTACATTGGGGCAATGAGGGGCATCGTGCATGAGCCTCAAGTGAACATAGGGGCAGATCAAAAGTTCTCAACCATCGATGTTTTTAAACAAAAAAAAAGGGGGACAAACCCTGGAATTTCAATGGATTGATTAAACATCAAACGGCTCCATTGCCGTCACTCCAAAATGGTCAAGTGACTAAATCAAACGGAGCAAACACTCTGAGGGAGTTCCCGGAGAGATTTGCAAAAAGATAGGATGAGGTTGCAAGAATTATCACCTCTTTCAAAAGGACAGTCAATCTGTGTCATGAACATTGTACAACTTTCCATTACATTGCATTGTTTCATATGAAGTCCGCATTTACCAAATTACACAACAAAGGTTGCATGCATCTGCATCCCTAAAAAAAATCATGTTAACTGCATAGATTTCCTACATCTAATGTCCAATCTTTTGAATTTGGGATGACCGGCCCTCTCGATGAGTCTATCTCTTGCTTTCTCATAAGGGTGGACCCTTGGGTACTAGTACCTATCTTCTTCAGAGGACTACACGTCCTCGCCATCAGAGGACTGCACGTCCTCGCCATCAGAGGACTCCACATCCTCGCCTTCAGAGGACTACACATCCTCACCTTCAGAGGACTGCACCTCCTCACCTTCAGAGGATTGCACGTCCTCACCTTTAGAGGACTGCATGTCCTCACCGTCGGAGGGCTACATGCCCTCGCCTTTAGTGGGCTACACGCCCTCGCCTTTAGAGGGCTACACGCCCTCGCCTTCAGAGGACTACACGCCCTCGCCTTCAGAGGACTACACGTCCTCGCCATCAAAGGACTACACGTCCTCGCCTTCAGAGGACTGCACGTCCTCACCGTCAGAGGGCTACACGCCGTCGCCTATAGTGGGCTACACGCCCTCGCCTTTAGAGGACTACACGTCTACGCCATCAGAGGGCTGCACGCCCTCACCTTCAGAGGACTACGCGTCCTCGCCATGTGAGGGATGCACGCCTTCACCTTTAGAGGACTACGCGTCCTCGCCATCAGAGGGCTGCACACCCTCGCCATCAAAGGGCCGCACGCCCTCACCTTCAGAGGACCAAACATCCTCATCTTCAGAGGGCCAAACATCCTCATCTTCAGAGGACTACACGTCCTTATCTTCAGAGGACTACACGTTCTCACCTTCATAGGGCTACACGTCCTCACCTCCAGAGAACTACACGTCCTCACCTTCATAGGGCTACACGCCCTCACCTTCAGAGGACTACACGTCCTCGCCATCAGAGGACTCCACGTCCTCGCCTTCAGAGGACTGCACGTCCGCACCTTCAGAGGACTGCACGTCCTCACCGTCAGAGGGCTACACGTCCTCGCCTTTAGAGGACCTCATGTCCACACCATCAAAGGGTTGCACGCCCTCACCTTTAGAGGACTACGCATCCTCAGCATCTGAGGGCTGCACGCCCTCACCTTCAGAGTACTACGCATCCTCGCCATCAGAAGGTTGCACGCCCTCGCCATCAGAGGGCCGCACGCCCTCACCTTCAGATGACCAAACTAATTTCTAATTCCATCAACTATTTGTAGGGGTCGCGCCTATAAGATGCCCAGTTGACCCGGAGGAGCCCAACAGGGCCCTGGGGTTTCCAGTTCTGGTTGCGGGCCTCTGTTAGTCCTACAGGGTGCCTGTACCCCCCGGCAAGGTCATGCCATCGCGACATAGGTAGGTATGCATTATTTCCAACTAATTTCTAATGTCATCTATTGTTTGCAGGGATCACGCCCGCAGGACACCCAGTGGACCCGAAGAAGTCCAACAGGGTCCTAGGGTTTCCAACTCTGATTACGGGCCTCCGTCAGTTCTACAGAGTACCCGTCGCCCCCAGCAAGGTCATCAGGCCTCCTACTAACCGTGCTTTCATCAAGAAGTATTGCGCCCCCAGGCAGGCAGAGGGCGAGACACCACAACAGCCTGGGGATGGCCAGCAACAGGCTACAAATGCACCGCCGCCTCTTCCAGAGTCCCTCAGCTCATTCACAAAAAGGTTAGAGTATTGCCTACGACACATGGCCGACCAATAGGGGACCAAGTCCAAAGCCAAAGGTAAGCAAAGTACTAGGTCCGTGACCGACAAGTCATCAGGCGTCTCTGCTTGTTATTTGATCACTTTTGTTTCTGAAGTCATAGTAGGACACACCTAGTTGCTCATGATCCTAGGAATTTAAATAAAACAAGCACAAGCTCAGAAGGTAGTCATACCTCACAAAATATATGTATGTGTGTTTAGGTAGCAAGATACCTTGGATATGTATAGCAAACATACCTCACAATATATATATATATATATATATATATATATATGTTTAGGTAGCAAGATACCTTGGACACGCATGTATATAGGAAAATACCTCACAAAAATATACATATGTTTAGGTAGAAAAATATCTCATGGAAAAAGAAAAAGAGAAAAAAAAAGAAAAAAAATAATAATAAGTTGTCAGCTAAAAAACCAGCATGCTTTTGAAAAGAGATAACTTTCAGCTTTTCTTTGAAAAAAAAATCACTAATCATAACCAGTTTTTGAAAGAAAATGTGTATACACTTGAAGGATGAATGCTGTGAAAGTTTTCCCGAACACCCAAAATAGACTCGGATGAATGTACAAATTGATAAAAAAACATATTTTGGAAACACTAGGTTGACTAAAATAGAGAAAATGAATCCTGAGCCCTAGTATCGCATGACTATAAAAACTCGACACTTGAGTGTCCACATAGGTGCATGCATGACCAGTTTTGCATAAAATTTACCAATCATCATTTTTGCATGTGTATCATGGAAATAATGTGAGACATCCCTTTCATCCCTGGACCGCTGGCCAAACCCACACCCTGACATTTATCATGTCCAGCCGTTCTACAAGCCTTGAGCCCAAAATCCCAACTTACCATAAGCCTCGATCCAGGGTGAGAATGTCAATCCTTGCCCTCGGAAGAAAACAAAGAAAGAAAATTCCCAACCAAAAGAGGGGAGAAAGCAAAAAAAAAAGGAAAGAAAATTCTCGATCAAACATCGGAAGAAAACAGAAGAAATATACAGAAAGGTCTTTGGACCAGATAACATCTGAACAATAGAGAGTTGTCACCGAGTAAATAAGAAAAAGAAAGGAAACCGCGATCTAAAGTGGTCCTCTCCCTTTGGTTGCCAACCAAAATCCTGTGCGTTGGTGGCTTGTTCACCTCACACTAAACAAAAACAGAAAAGGAAAAGGCCAAGAACACTCAAAGCCAAATTTCCCACAAGAAACAAACCATTCCCGAGGAAAAGTCCTATTGATCCATGATCACGCATGTAATCTTTGATTTGACAGGAAATGATTTGCAAAATCAAGTTATGACATATCTATGGTTCGAAATTAGGATGAAACACTTACCTGTGTGAGATCGATACACTTTGAGTAATTTTCTTCTATTTTTATTGAACCCAGTGTTTCCTCTAAATGGTCATTTAGAAACGAAAAGCTAACATCCAAAATCTCATTTATGGTTATGAGAAGATTTCATCAGCATACTCTCCTTCCCCGGTAGACACATTTGTTTTTCATCCAAAAAAAGCATATGTTGCTCTGATTAGTTGGAAGCTTTGTCTCTTTACTAAAGCATGTTCGCATTTTAGTACAGAAAACACCGAGATTATTTTAGTCTCACAAGTTATCCAGAACTAAGTAGGTCTGAGTTCCTCATTGAGGATACGTAGGAGCAAGAGCCTTGCTTTTGTCGGCCGCCCCACAATCTCTGTCATACTGACCCTGGGGTCATGTGACGCGCAGAGACAAATTATGGTCATTCTCGCCCTTTTGTCATCCAGAGGCGGCGGGCCCGATGACATGCAGAGACAAATTATGGTCAATATGCACACCTTTTCACCATCCAGACACAGTCGTGTCCGATGGCACGTAGAGACAAATTATGGTCATTCGCCGCCCTTTTGTCATCCAGAGGCAGTGGGCCCGATGACATGCGGAGACAAATTATGGTCCCGCACTTTTCACCTTTTGTCATCCAGAGGCGGCGGGCCCGATGACATGCGGGAACCATTTGGTCCCGCACTTTTCAGCTTTTGTCATCCAGAGGCAGCGGGCTCGATGACATGCGGGAACCATTTGGTCCCGCACTTTTCACCTTTTGTCATCCAGAGGCGACGGGCCCGATGACATGCGGGGACCATTTGGTCCCGCACTTTTTTCACCTTTTGTCATCTAGAGGCGGCGGGCCCGATGACATGCGGGGAACCATTTGGTCCCGCACTTTTTTCACCTTTTTTCATCTAGAGGCGGCGGGCCCGATGACATGCGGGGAACCATTTGGTCCTGCACTTTTTTACCTTTGTCATCCAGAGGCGGCGGGCCCGATGACATGTGGAGATGAATTATGGTCATCCGCACGCTTTTGCTATCTGTAAGACTCGATGAGTGATAAACGCGCAGAGAAAAATTATGGTCATTCTACGCCCTTTGTCATTCAGGAGCAACAAGTTGAGTGATAAACGCGCAGAGAGAAATTATGGTCATTATGCACCCTTTGTCATTCAGGATGATGTGTCGGTACTGATCACTTTCAAAATTTTTGTAGGTTCCACTGGCAGGGAGATTCACCGGCCGAATGGTGTTTCGCTTGAATGAAATTAGTGTCTTATCTTTACTTCCCTTTTATCTTCAATAAAAGACAAGTAAAGAGGGGCAACTTTCATACCCTAATTTCGTCCGGGGACCATCTGTTTGTTGGGATGCGACCTTCGTTTGACCACTTCGAGGTACTTGGCACCCATCATTGTACAATCTGTGAAGTTTCGTGACATGCCGGAAGCCAAAAGAAAGCATTGTTGCACAATCCGTGAAGTTCCGTGACATGTCGAAAGTCAAAAGGAAGTGTTAATGCGCAATCCATAAAATTCCGTAACATTCTGGAAGCTGAAGAAGGGATGATTACGTAATCCGTAAGGTTTCATGACATTACGGAAAGAAAACAAGTATCGTTACGTAATTCATAAGGTTTCGTAACGTTACGGAAAAAGAATCAGCAAAAAAAGGCAAGGGGGTGTATTTAGTAAACAGAGGGGTGCAAATAGCAACCAGGCCCACTTGGGCCTTCCAGGAAGTTCCCCAGAAGGCGGTGCCTTCTGGAGGAAGCAACCTAGCTCACCTGGGCGAGCTGGGTGGCAAGCTCCTCCCTTATTTTCCTATAAATAGGGGGAGGAGGGAAGAACAAAAATGTTCAACCCTCCTGGTATCTGAGAATCACTTAAAATTAGTGAGAAAAATTGTTTTCGTGAAGAAAATCCAAGCCGAGGCGCTTCCGTAACGCTTTCGAGACGTTTCCATGGGTGATTTCGCGAAAATTTTCAACCGTTCTTCGTCGTTCTTTGTTCGTTCTTCATCGTTCTTCGGTCTTCAACCGGTAAGTTCCCAAAATCGAACTTTTCAATTCATTCTATGTACCCTTAGTGGTACTCATTTGTTTCGTGTGCTTTTATTTTTATTTCATTTACTTTCCGTACCCCCTTTTGACGTGCTTTAGTCATTTATTTAAGTCATTTTCTCGCCTAATCAAGAATAAAATAAATTTCCACCGATCATTCATATTGTAACATCTTTTAATTTCTCTTAAAATGAATTCCGACCGTTCGGTCATGCCGTAACCACGTTTAAAACAAAAAAAAGGCAAAATAATAATATACTAATAAAAAAATATCTTTTAGTAAAATAATAAAAAAAATCAATCGGACGTTTTTTCTTTGGGATTTCTCTTTCTTAATCGAATTGACTAATAACCAAAGTGAAACTAAGACTAAAACCAATTCATAAATCAAACTTTTGTCATTACCTAAAAAAGTCATTTTTAAGGTCCAAACGCCTTAAAATGGTCTTTTCCGCTTTTATTAGTTAAACGTAGATTTCTAAAAAAGCCTAAAATCAACACGCAGCTTTATTACCTCTTTTCAAAAATAACAAGAGATCATTAATGGTCCAATGCCTTAATGTTTTCTCTCCTTCCAAAGAGAATCAAAGATTGTTTAATGGTCCAACGCCTTAAATGACCTTTCATTCAATAAAAACATATTTTGCAAAAAAAAAAAGGATAAAAACAAATTAACCACTGTTTGGTTCTCAAAGAACTACGTAGGTCTGATTTCCTTATCACAATTGAGGAATACGTAGGAGCAAGGGAAACACCCTCGTCGACCACAAAAAGATAAAAAAATATAAAAGGCATAAAAAGACATAAAGATGTAAAACGGAACATAAAACAAATTGAAGTCATGTTTGCACATTTGATTAAAGGCTGTCGTCCCTTGTGACAGACGTGTGGGGTGCTAATACCTTCCCTGTACGTAAATACAACTCCCGAACCTTTCACTAAAAGTTCGTAGACCACGTCTTTTCCGGTTTTTCTGACGTTTTCCACAAATAAACGTTGGTGGCGACTCCGCGCGTATTCCTTTCTTGGAATATGCACCCGCGAGTCACGCGTTGCCCTCCCGCCGAAGGGTAGGTTGCAACACTAGCCCTGTCCTATCAAGTTCTGAGAATTAGACTAGTTTCCACTGTTGAATGATCCTAACAAAGCATGCATCTACGTGATCAAGGCAAAAGCACACTGAAATGACGTATTGATAGCACAAAGAACACATAAAACATCATTAAATAGATATACAGGTATTTACATCAAGTACCTACAAGGAAGAACCAACAGAGGATTTAGCTCTCCATATCTGGGAAGCTTCCTTTACAACAAATAGAAGAGAAAAATGAAGGATTGAAGAAATACAAGTAGTGGGGATGTCTCCTCCACCTCTAGAACCTCACAATCACTCACAGACTCATCTCATGCTCTCAGGATGGCTTCCTCTTCATGCTCTGTTCTCTGCCAGTCTTCGCACAACAAACGCTCTCAAAACTCTCTGGAACCTGGACCTTTCTCTCTCGAGAAATCTCCAAACATGCAAAAGCTTTGAGAATTGCCACTCCATTTTTTATTTCAGGCTTAAATAGGTGGCCTTGTTGGTTATTGTGCGCTTAGCCCGAATTTGGACCGCTTAGCACGCATTAGAGAATTTCGGCTTAGCGCGCGTCTTCTCGCTCAGCGGATGGACTAAAGCGGTGCATTTAGCGGGATGAGACCTCGCTCAACGAACATACACAGCTCATCCTTCTTCCAGATTCTTCCTCGCGCTCAGCCAAAAGAGTGTTGTGCTTAGCGGATGGCTCGCTGAGTCGACAGATTGGCTTAGTGAGCAGATCAAAATCAACACTTCATAAACTTGCCTAATTAACCTGAAATTGAGAGGAAATGATTATTAAATACACAAAGTGAGAGTACTAAGTATTTATTACCTATCTTTAACAAAAAGTAATTACAACACTACAAAACAACCATAAATGGGAGGAGTTAGATACAATTTTCATAGATTTCTTACACAAAAGTTAGTCGTATTCATCGACTAACAACTATGGGAAGCTGAATGATGCTAGCCGGAAGGACCATTATCCACTTCCTTTCATGGACCAGATGGTTGGAAGACTTCCAGGGCAATCCTATTATTGTTTTCTGGATGGATATTTTGGCTATAATCAGATTGCTGTAGATCCCAAAGATCAAGAGAAGACTGCTTTCACATGTCCTTTTGGTGTATTCGCATATCGGCGCATGCCTTTTGGCCTTTGCAACGCCCCGACAACATTTTAGAGGTGTATGATGGCTATTTTTTCTAATATGGGGGAAAAATGCATTGAAGTTTTCATGGAAGATTTCTCTGTTTTTGTGCCATCTTTTGAAGGGTGCTTATCCAATCTTGAAAGAGTATTACAGAGATATGAAGAGTCCAATCTAGTTCTCAATTGGGAGAAATGCCATTTTATGGTTCAAGAAGGAATAATGTTGGGGCATAACATTTCAGTAAGGGGAATAGAGGTGGGCAAGGCAAAGATCGATGTGATTGAGAAACTTCCTCCTCCCATTAATGTCAAGGGCGTGAGAAGCTTCTTAGGACATGTTGGGTTCTACAAGCGATTCATAAAAGATTTCTCAAAAGTCGCAAAACGACTTAGCAATCTATTGAATAAAGATGTTGCTTTTGTGTTTAAGGAAGAGTGTATGGATGCATTTAATGATTTGAAAACCAGATTAGTGTCTGCTCCTGTAATTACAACACCAGATTGGGGACAAGAATTTGAGCTGATGTGTGATGCAAGTGATTACGCCGGTAGGTGCAGTGCTTGGGCAAAGGAAGGGAAAAAATTTTCATGTTGTATACTACACCAGCAAGGTTCTAAATGATGCACAGGTGAACTATGCTACCACAGAAAAAGAAATGCTGGCAATTGTTTATGCACTTGAAAGGTTCAGATCTTATCTGGTAGGATCAAGAGTTGTCATCTACACTAATCATGCAACTATTAAATATTTGCTCAACATTGTTGATTCCAAACCAAGATTGAGAAGATGGATCTTGTTGTTACAAGAATTTGATTTGGTGAATCGGGATAAAAAAGGATCGGAAAATGTTGTAGCAGACCATTTGTCTAGGCTGTTAATGAAGAAGTCACATTGAAAGAAGCTAAAGTTAGAGATGAATTCCCTGATGAATCTTTATTTGTAGTGAGTGAGAGACCTTGGTTTGCCGATATGGCCAACTTCAAAGCTGCAAGAAGCATACCAAAAGACTTAAATGGGCAACAGAGGAAGAAATTTTTACATGATGCTCGATTCTATATTTAGGATGATCCACACTTGTTCAAGATAGGAGCTGACAACCTTCTAAGCAAATGTGTGACCCAAGAAGAAGCCAAGTGTATACTATGGCATTGCCATAACTCTTCATGTGGTGGCCATTATGGTGAAGGTAAGAGGGCAGCCAAGGTTTTACAATCCGGATTCTTTTGGCCCACACTCTTTAAAGATGCTCACCAGCATGTGCTACACTGTGATCAATGTCAGAGGATGGGAGCTATATCAAGAAGAAATGAAATTCCTTTACAAAATATCATAGAGGTTGAGGTATTTGATTGCTGGGGGATTGATTTTGTAGGTTCCTTCCCTTCGTCTTTTGGCAATGAATATATACTGGTGGCTATTGACTATGTTTCTAAATGGGTTGAAGCAGTGGCTACCCTACATAATGATGCTAAGACCGTGGTGAAATTTCTGAAGAACAATATTTTCTCAAGATTTGGGGTGCCCAGAATTTTGATTAGTGATGGAGGTACACACTTCTGCAATAATTAGTTACAGAAGGTTCTGAAACAATATAATGTGACACACAAAGTAACATCACCTTATCACCCTCAGACCAATGGGCAGGTAGAAGTATCCAACAAGGAGTTGAAATTTTTTTTGGAGAAGACGGTAGCTTCTACTAGAAAGGACTGGTCCATCAAATTAGATGATGCTTTATGGGCATATAGAACAACATTCAAGACTTCAATAGGCTTATCCCCATTTCAGATGGTGTACGACAAGTCTTGTCATTTACTAGTGGAGATGGAATATAAAGCATACTAGGCCTTGAAATTTTTGAACTTTGATGAAGCCGCATCTAGATGGAAGAGATGAGATTGACTGCTTATGAATCTTCAAAGTTGTATAAAGAAAAGGTTAAAAAGTATAATGACAAAACGTTGCTCAAGAAGGACTTTCAGCTAGGACAACAGGTGTTGCTTTTCAACTCAAGACTTAAATTGTTCCCTGGAAAGCTTAAATCAAAGTGGTATGAACCATTTACTATCAAGAAAGTTCGACAATATGTAGCAGTGGAGCTTTGTGATCCTCAATCTAAAGATCCTGACAGGACATGGGTAGTGAACGGACAAAGGTTGAAACAATACCATGGTGGAGCTATGGAAAGATTGAACACTGTTCTTCGCTTGGATCCTGGATAACAAGACGATGCATCAAGCTAGTGACGTTAAAAGAGCACTTACTGGGAGGGAACCCAACTTTTCTTTCCCTTTCCTGTTTTTCATTCTTATGTCTTGTATGTAGTTAGGATATCTTGCTTGTGATTGTTATTAATTTCAACTTGTTTAGTGATGAACAAGGGGTTTTAAGCTTGTATGAAGAGATAGACAGAAAAATTCTTAGAAATTTTTTGGAAATTGTCTATTCACTAAGCGCAGACCTTGCGCTAAGCGCTCAGTCTTCACGCGCTAAGTCGAGCTTGCTC
This sequence comes from Glycine max, assembly GCF_000004515.6. Taxonomy (NCBI): domain Eukaryota; kingdom Viridiplantae; phylum Streptophyta; class Magnoliopsida; order Fabales; family Fabaceae; genus Glycine; species Glycine max. Next base: position 16,268,217 of record NC_038256.2, read on the forward strand.
ATGCTATGCGCATAGACCCCTGATTGGTTGGCTGAATAGTTCAGCTAAGCGCACATCACTACGCTATGCCCCACATCTTCATGGTAATTTCACCTTAACCAGTGGGCTTAGCGTGGATGATGTGCTAAGTGCCACTTCTTCTCTGGAAAATTTTTTATTGTAGCAGCACTAAGCGCGCTATCCTATGCTAAGCCCCAGATCCATTCTGTAACTTGAGTTTTTAAGCTAGGCTTAGCGGGCTAGGAAGTGCTAAGCGCCAATCTATAACGGGTTTGGAATTCTTGGAAGTGCGCTTAGCGTGCTTGTTGCGCTAAGCCTGAACAACTCTCTATAAGTTGAAACTTGATGGTACGCTAAGCCTCGCATCTCAGGCTAAGCGCATATTGCAAAAAATATTTTGTGTTGCAGAAAGCGCTAAGGATAGCCTGCCGTGTTAATCCCCTGATGCTTATCGAACTTTACAACTTCAAGTTGGGCTTAGCCCGAGGCTAGGCTAAGCGCTTGGGTTTTAAACTCAAACGTCACGTTGGCACGCTAAGCGCAGCTGTGCGCTAAGCGTGCCATACAATTTTCAGTTTTAAAAATCAAAGGCAGAGGCACTTTGGATGTTTGTTACCTTTGCACCCAAACCTCTGCACCTTCCTAACCTTGAGCACTTGTGTACTTTCTACTTCGTGTGTATTGTTTCTCTGCATCTTCATTGCTGCATTTCAAGAACAATCTAAGTAAGTTAGCACATTTCTATTTTTATTTTTCATTCTTCAAACCTTAGGATAAATGACTTCTTGTTTTCTTAGTTGTATGTTGTTAGGTTAAGGTTAGTAGTTTTAGGGTTAGTCAATGTAGGATTTTAGGTAACTTAGAAGCCCATTTGGGGCAATGTAGCTGAAAGGGGTGAAGACCCCTATGATTTTGTCTAGGAATCGCAATCAACGCCCTAAGCGTGCTGTGCGCTTAGCCTATTCATTAGAGCTGTCAAAATTTTGGATTTCTAGATGAACGCGTTATCCCTGCTGATGAACGTAAGTGATGAGCCCGTTGAGCGCATCTGTGCGCTAAGCGAGACAAGTGTTCAAACATTAAGATTCAGGAAATTTTTGTTCAGCGCTAAGCTTGACCTGTACGGCTAAGCGCCACTTTGCTTCTGTAAGTTTTCCTTTGAATCAGGCTAAGTGCGTCTGAGTGCTAAGCCCTTGTTGTTGTTGAGCTAAGCACCCTACTGCGCTAAGCTCAACTCTCTCACTGTCTTTTAAGTTTTGTAGTAAGGCTAAGCGCGCCTTGTGCGCTAAGCCTGAGTTTCGTTCTGTTGAGGCTGAGCTAAGCGCGCCATGCTGCGCTAAGCTCCAACTCTCTTCGGTTTTGACAATTGTAGACTTAGGCTAAGCTCAGCTGTGCACTAAGCCTATTCTGCAGAAAAAATATTTTCTGTGTCTTTGAGCTAAACGCTAGTCTCCTGCGCTTAGCGCCTGAGTAAAATTTCATAAGGCGCGCTATGCTCAGCCTGCTGCGCTAAGCGCCCAATCAAAATTTCAATTTTATTTTTCTATTTTTGTGAAAATAACCTGTACTAATCTTTTGTGTTTTGTCTTATATTTTGCAGATGGCATCTAAGAAAAGGAAGGCACCTTCTACACCTACCCAAGCCAGATTTGATAGATCTAGGTTCACATCCCAAGAGGCTTGGGAGAGATACATTGACATTGTGGTACCTAGGAAGATTTTTCCTGAAAGGAATGTCATTCTCCATCACACTGAGTTTGATGAATTTACTCAAGAACTCAAGTGTAGAAACTGGCACAAGGAGTTTTATGCGAACCTCTATGACCCTGAGGATAAACCACCTAAGCAGGTGAAGGTGAGAGGTCGTTTGGTGAAATTCGATGCAGACACTTTGAACTCATTCCTGAAGACCCCAGTGATACTTGAGAAGGGGGAGAACTTTCCAGTATACCCTAGGTTCTGTCGTTCGAAGCTAGAACCACAGGAACTGGCAGCTCGATTATGCATCCCTGGAAGGGGATTCGAGTTAAACACTGATAGACTGCCATTAAACTGACCATGCTCGCTCAGACATGGAGCGTTCTTTCCTTTTCTAACCTGGTCCCTACCTCTCACACCTTGGATATCACATTAGATAGGGCCAGGTTGATTTATGGAATCATTCAGAAGATGGATATGAACCTATGCTATATTATTTCAACTGAAATTTCTCTGATCGCCCAACATGACTCTTCTAGGCTTGGGTTTCTAGCCTTAATCATTGCTCTGTGCAAGGCCAAGGGAGTCATTTCTGATTCATTTACATTGGAAAGCCTCGGTCTAGCTATTAATGTGGCTTATGTAAAGAAAAACTGCTAGAACCTAGATGACCTCTCAGTTACCTTTAGAGGGTCACACAAGGCCAAGGGGAAGAGGTCTGAGGCTCCCCCATCTTCTGAGATTCCCCCTTCCTTAGCTGCAGCACCAATTCCATCTACCCCATCTGCATCTACATTTGTTCTTCCAGCTCCTTTATATGCAGGACCCTCAAATTTTTCATTTACACCTCAGATGCTTCATTCCATGCTCCAGAGCCTACACAGGGGGCAGTCCATCATCATGCAGAGCCTTGAGGGCTTAGGCTTGCCATCCATTATGAGCATGGATGAGTTTGATCTGCAGGTGGCTTGGCCAGGAGCCTAGTCTTCTCCTTCTGGAGGGGATGGGGCCTCTATAGCGCAGGAGCCTGCTCTTGAGGAGCCAACAGCAGCAGCAGCAGAGGGGGAGGATGAGCTCACCCCTCCTGAGCCCTTTTATTTTGATGCAGATGCACACATGGATCAAGAGGAGGGGACTTCCATAGATTAGATACCTAAGCCATCTCCTGCACCTGTTCCCGAGGAGACCCAGCCAGCTACACCAGTCACGGAGCCAGAGCAGCCTATCCAGGATTCATCAGCAGTGCCAACACTGGATCTTAATGAAGATCAGCCACAGGATGAGCAGGATGTTTAAATTGTGTTTAGTTTAATTTCTGCAAAGCATGAACATTTTCAGTTCTTTAAATTTCAGTTATTTAAATTTCAGCACTTTGAGTTATTTGCTTGTACCAAAAGTGTGTTTGAACAGTGAATTGATTGGAAATGATATGCAGTGGATTGTTTGGTATGAAATGAGTGTTTGAGAATGATTTGAATGAGCAATTGTATGATTTGAGTGGATTGGAATGATTAGATAATTGTTTTGATCAAGCTTGTAGCCATTAGAAGAGAATGAGCATATGATTTGAAGTATGACTGAAAATGTTAGTCAGTTTGTCAGATTGATTCTGAAGGAATGCATTAACCGTATCTCGGTGAGAGTGTAATCCTTAAATTTTGAGAGAAACAACTATAATTTAGTACATATTTTTGCAAGAATCTCTGAAGTATGGACTGAATGCATGGAATTGAGGATGATGAAGGCCATGTTTGATTGTGATAGACACTTAGCCAAAAAGCTTACCATGTGCTTGAATGAATTATCCCTTGTACCCAGTTTGAGTTGAATGAATTATTGATTGATTGAACCCTGATCCTATACAGTGTTATCTCCTGCTACCTTGACTTAGGTTGTAGGAGACCATCATCTATAGGAAGCGTGGTTCAAAGCATATTTGTCCCAAATTTGGGGGAGTAATTATCAAGGTAAATTTGTTTCCAAATTTGGGGGAGGCACTGGGTAAGAATTGAAATGGTCAAAGTATAGAGCATACACACACTATTTCTGTATATACACATAATGCCTTTGTATATCTTGTGTTTAAAAAAAAAACTATAAATACAAATGAAATTAATAATTGTGTATGCTGCAAAATAATGAAATGAAGCTGAGTGCCTAAATAAAAGGCAAGTATGGGATGTGCATGAATGAAAAAGTGAAGGTTTATCTATGGATGAATGCTCTCCTAGAACCTAAGCTTTTGAATCCTATAAAAACCATGATTTGTTGGAAGCCTAGCCCCAGTACAAGCCTAGAAAGTCCTTCGGATTCATTTTGTGTGTTCATTGTTGTATGATATGAGATGAAATGCAAAGGTTGGGAATTTTGTTAGTTGTTTATGATGGAATGAGCCTAAACAATTGAGCTTGAGTGAAACAATGAAAGTGAGGTTGTGGTTGATGATCCTTCCTTGATTTATGCCATTCTTACTAGCTTATTTCAGTTGTGACTCTAATGTGCATGTTCCGATCTTTGAAAAGCTACATGTTTGTGAAAATCAATTGATTGAAGCAGTCCATGATATTCAGTTCATATGGTTGAATTTCTCTATGAAGCAAACACCATTTTGAGTGATCAATGTAGCTTGTCACTTAAGAACAAGTGAACTGTTCTTTCTTTGCTTGAGGACAAGCAAAACTGTAAATTTGGGGGAGTTTGTTAGTCATATTATAGGACTAACTTTTGTATAGAAAAATTTTTCCAAAACTTGTATAGTTCCCCCAATTTATGGTTATTTTGTAGTGATTTTGTAAATAAATCTTGTTTTATTGTTAAAGTTGTCTCTAGAATATTTCCATTGGATTTAATGATGAAATCTGTGCAGTTTCAGGAGAAAAAAAGGCTACGTCATGAAGTGCCAAAAGTGACAGTTGAGCTTAGCTCATCAGGGGGCTAAGCGTGCATCCACCGCTAAACGAAGCTTAAGGGTGCTTAGCGCAATAGAAGAATTTGATAGAGCATCGATATCAATGTCGAGCGCTAAGCGCGAGATTAGTGCGCTAATCGCAGCAGTTGTCTTCAGCCAGGCTCAGCGCAAGACTGGTGCTAAGCTCGAATCCACTTACTCGCGTGAAGCGTGATGGTGGTGCTAAGCACAACGTCGTGAATTCAGAGCCTATTTAAAGCCTGTCTTGTGCAGAATTAGGGTACAAAACTTTTACACAAATTTTTACAACATTCCAGAGCACACCACAGTGCCTATTTCGGGAAAAGAGCTTTGGAGGCAGCAAGAGGAGCAACTTTTGTAGAGATAGCTAGGTTTTGTAATCTCATTATTGTTAGGGTTTCTTCTGTAATGGCTGGCTAAACACCCTTGTTGGGGATTTCTAAAGAATAGCTGATGTAATTACTTTAATATCTAATTGATTGTGTTTCTTGTGTTCAATGCTTCTTTCATTGCTTAAATTTCGTATGCTCTTGGTTTAATCACCCATTTGTGAGCATAGTTAGGTGACTTTAGCATTGGGAAATGTATTGTTGCCTTAGAAATTGAATGAAGCAGAATTGAAACTTATTCTTACAGGAGGGATCTGCGGATTAAATTTTGGTTTTAAGTATGCTGTTACAATAATGTTGTTTGGTCTAAGTCTAGTCTAACAAGAGGGATCTGAGGACAAAGCTTAGGCTAAATTAGTCTAAACTTTAGTAAGCTATTTAAGCTAAGTCTAGTCCAACAAGAGGGATTTGAGGATGAAGCTTAGTTTAAGTTAGTCTAAACCTAGGAGGGCTGTCTAAATTTAGCCTAGTCCATCAAGAGGGATCTGAGGATGAAGCTTGGATTGATTCAGTCTAACTAGGGATCAAGGTTTAGTAATTTAGGCTACAACATAGAACACAAAATCATGATTGATTAGAGAAACTGTTAGACAAGTGGCCTTAGATATCTTAAGAAGGGGGGTTGAATTAAGATATCACAATCTTTTCCTAATTAAAAATTCTATGATTATTTTAACCCAAATCCCAAGATTCCTTTCAAAAATGAACTCCTAAATAATTATGCAAATTAATCTTACTGAATAGAAACGATAAGCAACAAATAATAAAAGAGTTTAAGGGAAGAAAGATTGCAAACTCAGATTTATACTGGTTGAGCCACACCCTTGTGCCTACATCTAGTCCCCAAACAACCCGCTTGAGAGTTCCACTATCTTGCAAAAGCCCTTTACAAGTTCTGAACAACACAAGGACAACCCTTCCTTTGTGTTCAGATTTCTTTACAACAAGAGACCCTCGGTCTCTTAATCCCTTTTCAGAAATAAGATGAAGAGAAGAATTGAGCACTCAAATAATTCCTTATTGAATTGCAAGTGTATTGGCCAAGGAATTTTTAAGAGGATAAGATGATTTTTCTTTTTGAGAGGATAAGACCTTTTTGTTCTGAAAAACTCTAAGCAAATCCGTGTTTCAAATCACATATAAATAGACCTTTGATGGCCTTTAAAAAATCATGTGAATAGATGTGACTCTTGGAAATTATTTTATGAAATTCTCCTCTGGTAATCAATAACAAGATTTGTGTAATCGATTACAGGCTTTAAAATTTGAATCAAAACGTTCAATAATTGCTGGTAATCGATTACCATGCATGTGTAATCGATTACACAGTGTAAAATTTGAATTCAAATTTCTAATAGTTGTTATAAATCATTTTGGCCACTGGTAATCGATTACATCCTCTGGTAATCGATTACCAGAGAGTAAATCTCTTGAAAAAGACATTCTAGCTTAAATTTCTTGGCCAAACCTCTTGTTGTTTCAATTTGGAATTCCCTCCCTAAATTACTAGAGATCTTATTGATGATGTATCTTGAATCTCTTGGATTTTTTTCTTGATCTTAACTTGAGAAGAACATGTTCATATGGCATCAAAACATCAAAGTCAAAGTATTTGCTTCTACAATCTCCCCCTTTTGGATGATGACAATTTAATTCCTGAAATCAAGATACAAGCAAAGTATATGCAAGATATAATGTTACGTTCACTCATTTCATACTCCCCCTATGTTTTGGAATTAATGATCACTTGATCAGTTGATTTCTAAGCTTCTAAACCACCCTGTTTCTCTCCCCCTTTGGCAACATCCAAAAGCCAAAGTACGTGGTAATCAACACAAGATGGAAGAATATAAATCAAATATAACTAAAGTTCACATAATAAATCATAAGTCAAAACCAAATATAATCCAATCATAAAATACTAAGTGCCAAATATCGAAAGATAACGAAAGTTCAGAAAATGTGATGCAATCCTACCCCCCAAGGGCATTGGATAGAAGACTCCAAGAAGATTGGGCCAAAAATGCAAGAGAAGGCCCTAGAGTTCTCATGAGCCTTAGGGTAGATTTCGGGCCCATGGGCTAAGTATGAGCCCAATTATCTTGGTACATATTAGATTAAGGTTTCATTAATTTTGGGCCTTGTATTTAGGGCTCCATAATGTAGGTAGGGTACCCTAGAAATATAGGATTTTTCAGCCCTTGTATTTTTGGGCACCTAGACTAGTTTTTGTATTAGGGGTAGTTTTGTAATTTTACATGCACTAAGTGGATATTTGATGTGTGTGGTTGGAAATAAATTTAATTGAATTGGTAGAAGCCTAATCCAATTAAATTTTAGAGGGGGAGGTGAGCATTTGCTTACTACACCCCATTGCCACATCATATAGTCACACTTTGTGCATGTCCTTCATGCTTTTCATGCCTCATGACACCTAAGCACACTTAGTGGAGAATCTTGGAATTGATCTTGGATTAGTGGGCTGAACCATAACTAAAATTCACTAATCATAATTAGTGAAATTTTGGCTCCAAAGTTTGGCTCCACAAATTCAATTTCAAATTCAAGTGAAATTTGAATTTCCCTCCAATTTGTGTGACACTTAGGCTATAAGTAGAGGTCATGTGTGTGCATTTTTTTCAACTTTGATCATTTGAATATTAAACTTCAGATTTCAAAGCTCATTTGGAGCACAAAATTTCGTGCTCTTCTCTCCCTCTCCCTTCATTCATCTCCTTTTTCCTCCAAGCTCTTATCCATGGCCTCCTATGGTGGTGAGCTTCTTCTAGACTCATCTTCTCCTTGAAGTGGCATCTCCTCTCTCTCTTCCTTTCTTCATTCCGCTGCCATTTATCTTCCAAGAAGCAAAGGAATCCATTGATGAAGAAGATCCTAGGCCTACAAGCTCCAATGGAGCTTGCATCATGTGGTATCAAGAGCATCTTCATCTAGGTGATGTTCTTTTTCTTCCTCTATCTTTTTGTTCGGTGAATTCTCTTTAATTCCTTGTTCTTCATCTTATTCTCCATGTATATCCTCCATTGTCTTGTGGTTTTCTTCTGTTTAGAGTAGATTCAAAAAAAAAATAAACCGATTAAATCTTAGATCTACACTTGTTCTTGCATTTCTATGGTTCAAATTTTGTAGATCTACTCTTGAATCTTGTTTTTGTGTTGATTTTAGGTTCTATCATTTTTCATTCATAATATTCTTTTGCTGAACCTTAGATCTAAATTTTCTTCCAAAATATTGATTAGAAAAAAAAACACAAAAATCTAAGTGTAAATCACTTAATCCATGTTGTCTTAGAGTCATGTTTAGTCATAGTAATTGTCACATTATGTTCTAAGTTTGTGTTGAATTTTATTTTGTTGATTGAATTCTATATACATTTGTTCATGTATTCTTGTCATTCTTAGCCTATCTTTTGAATTTTGAGTCTAATTCATGCATGTTATTTAGTTCATAACATGTTCTAAATCAATTCCTAGAAGTAGTCTTGTTCTTGAACTTTTTTTTTTGCTTTCTAAGTTTCCTACATGATGCCTATGATGAAGTTGAGTTGTGGTGCTGAGTTGTGGCTGGATTTGTGAATCAAAATAAGTCTTAAGCTCTCTTTAATTGTGTTATTCAAGATAATTGAGCATAAGCAAACACAAATTGTAACTATCCAAGCCTTAAGCAACATAAACACTACTCTTGATTTCTAGGTTGAAATCGCTGGTGCTGGCAGCTTGAACATACGAACTTGTATAAATTGCTGGGAATTGGTCACTACGTTTTTTGAGGTGAAACTTTTACTGAATTTTCTATACATCTGGACCAAAATTATAAAAAAATAATCAAGTGATTTGGATTAAAGGAAAAAATAAGAAAAATCTCACAAGTTGGCAGAAAAATCAGTGTCCAGGAAAAAAAAAAGTGAAAGGAAAGCGTGCTTGTTGTTTTGGCTCAAAATTTGTTCTATAATTGGTGCCTATTTTATACCAATCCTATTTCTGAAATTTCAATTGAAAATTATTGTGAAAACAAGTGCCAAAACTAGAGGTTTCTTCAGTCTTTTGTTTTTAGAGTTTTTCTACTCTACTCTAGAGCCATTCTAGGTTTCTCTTTGAGTCCTAGCTTGCTTTTTTGTGCTTTTCATTGCTTTAATTGTTGAATAATCCTTGGAAATTTGTCTTGTTAAAACTCTATTGGTTCTTGCTTGTCTCTTTGTTTCCTTGCTTGTGAGTTTCCATATAGGGAATTTGAAAGGAGGATTGGTGCCATATCTTGAAGAATTTGAGTCAAGAAGAAAGGGGCCAACCACCTTAAGAGCTATTGGACTAAGAAGCACTTCAAATTGAGTGAAACACTTGGATTTTTCAGCCCTTGTATTTTTGGGCACCTAGACTAGTTTTTGTATTAGGGGTAGTTTTGTAATTTCACATGCACTAAGTGGATATTTGATGTGTGTGGTTGGAAATAAATTTAATTGAATTGGTAGAAGCCCAATCCAATTAAATTTTAGAGGGGGAGGTGAGCATTTGCTTACTACACCCCATTGCCACATCATATAGTCACACTTTGTGCATGTCCTTCATGTTTTTCATGCCTCATGACACCTAAGCACACTTAGTGGAGAATCTTGGAATTGATCTTGGATTAGTGGGCTGAACCATAACTAAAATTCACTAATCATAATTAGTGAAATTTTGGCTCCAAAGTTTGGCTCCACAAATTCAAATTCAAATTCAAGTGAAATTTGAATTTCCCTCCAATTTTGTGTGACACTTAGGCTATAAATAGAGGTCATGTGTGTGCATTTTTTTCAACTTTGATCATTTGAATATTAAACTTCAGATTTCAAAGCTCATTTGGAGCACAAAATTTCGTGCTCTTCTCTCCCTCTCCCTTCATTCATCTCCTTCTTCCTCCAAGCTCTTATCCATGGCCTCCTATGGTGGTGAGCTTCTTCTAGACTCATCTTCTCCTTGAAGTGGCGTCTCCTCTCTCTCTTCCTTTCTTCATTCCGCTGCCATTTATCTTCCAAGAAGCAAAGGAATCCATTGATGAAGAAGATCCTAGGCCTACAAGCTCCAATGGAGCTTGCATCAAAATGATAACTTACAAAGTATACACGGCTTACAATAAAAGATAATAATAATCTAAAAACTAAGAAGGTGGTGGAAGGTCGAAGCACCGACGAAGATAACCCACATCCTCTTCAAGATGGGTGATGCGGGTATCCATACCATCAAAGCGACCATCCAAGGAATCAAATCGTTCACCAACATAGGTGTGGAGGCCCCGTAATTCTGAAAGAACTTCATTCATAAGGTTTGAGGAATCATCTTGTTGAGGAGGAGGAGAAGGAGTACGCTCTTCTTGTGAAGGTAACGTATCCTTCGTCAGCCATTGTCCATCACGATCCTTACGGTAACCAAATGAAGTTACTGCACCAGCACCTATAGCAAAAGATCTCTTGACTTAAACAAAACATTCATCGTCAAGAGGAATTTGAAAATGACGGAGAAAAAGGGTGACCAATTGAGGATACGGAAGAGGTGCATTTGCCCATAATGCCTTGTGCATTCGGTACCTAACCAAGTGAGCCAGTCAATCTGACGACCTGTAAGGAAAGCCCACATCAAAATCAAGTCCTCCTCAGAGGCTTGAGCCAGATTAGAAGAACGGGTGTCATACCCTAATTTCGTCCGGGGACCATTGTTTGATGGCATGCAACCTTTGCTTGACCGCTTCGAGGTACTTGGCACCCATTGTTGCACAATACGTGAAGTTCCATAACGTGCCAGAAGTCAAAAGAGAGCCTTGTTGCACGATCTGTGAAGTTCCGTAACATGCCGGAAATCAAAAGGAAGCATTGTTACATAATCCGTGAGGTTTCGTAACATTCTGAAAGCCAAAAAGGGGATGATTATGTAATCCGTAAGGTTCCGTAACATTACGGAAGGAAAACAAGTATCGTTACGGAATTCATAAAGTTACGTAACGTTACAAAAAAAGAATCAGCAAAAAAAGGTAGGGGGTGTATTTAGTAAACAGGGGTGCAAATAGCAACCAGGCCCACATGGGCCTTCCAGGAAGTTCCTCCAGAAGGCACCGCCTTCTGGAGGAAGCAACCTAGCTCGCCTGGGCGAGCTGGGTGGCAAGCTTCTCCCTCTTTTCCCTATAAATAGGGGGAGGAGGGAAGAACAAAAACGTTCAACCCTCATGGTATCTAAGGATCACTTGAAATTAGTGAAAAAAATCGTTTCCGTGAAGAAAATCCAAGCCGAGGCGCTTCCGTAACTCGTCTGAGACGTTTCCGTAAGCAAATCCGTGAAGATTTTCCACCGTCCTTCGTTCGTTCTTCGGTCTTCAACCGGTAAGTTCCCGAAATCGAACATTTCAATTCATTCTATGTACCCTTGGTGGTCCCCACTTGTTTCGCGTACTTTTATTTTCATTTCATTTACTTTCCGTACCCCCTTTTGATGTGCTTTAGTCATTTATTTAAGTCATTTTCTCGCCTAATGAAAAGATAAAATAAATTTCCATCGATCATTTGAATTGTAACATTTGTTAATTTCTATTAAAATGAAATCCGACTGTTCGGTGATGCCGTAACCACGTTGGAAACCAAAAAAGAGGTAAAATAATAATATAATAATAAAAAAATATCTTTTAGTAAAATAAAACAAAAAAATCAATCGGACGTTTCTCTTTGGGATTTTTCTTTCTTAAATGAATTGACTAATAACTAAAGTGAAACTAAGGCTAAAACCAACTCACAAAATCAAGCTTTGTCCGCAAAAAATACTGAAAAAATGTTTTAAGGTCCAACGCCTTAAACGGTCCTCTTTGCGTTTTATCGGTTAACATGGACCTTTCAAAATCTTAAAATCAACACATCACTGCCTTTTGAAAGAACTACGTAGCTCTGATTTCCTCTTCAATGGAGGGTACGTAGTAGCAAGAGCCCCGCTTTTGTTGACCTCAAAAATAAAAAAGAAATAAAAGTTTAGATATATAATTTCACACAATTCTAATCTAAGGCTGTTGTCCTTTAGGACAAACGTGAGAGGTGCTAATACCTTCCTCAAACGTAAAGATAACTCCCGAATCTGGAATATTCTTCATGACCGGTTTCCTTTGGTTTTTCTAACGTTTTCCTTTCAATAAACGTTGGTGGCGACTCCGCACATTTTCCTCCTATGGAAGACACACCCGTGAGCCTCGCCTCGCTCACCCGCAAAAGGGTAGGTTGCGATAGTTGGCGACTCCACTGGGAACTGTTTTTGTGAGTTAGGCCTATTTTAGGAAAGTGTGGAATTATGAAACTTTGTGTGTGCGTTTTTTCTTGAACTGTGTAAAAATAATAAATGTTGTCTTTTCCACATTTTTACACCGCATTCTAAGCACCCACGGGTTTGAGTTAAAAGGGGCCCTATACCCGGGTTCATGGAAATCTAAGGAGTGGAGGTGGATCTATGGTCATGCTAGGTCTTCGACTTGCTTGATAATAGTGAAACCTCGTCTAGAGCTTTCTCTCTTTATAATGTGTTGTCACTGGTATTCCATACCGTCGCAATATTATTATCTTAAGTGATGATACCTCTAGAAAACAGCCATGTGAGATATGGATCGTTGGGAGTAGTTATTAGAGACCCCTAGATATTATCCTATAGGTCCCCAAATAGGGGCATGGAGCAAGCCCGCTCTGTACCATTTGTTCTCAAGCATTCTTCTGCGAATAGCACATAAATTATAGTTTTGCAGTATATCTAGTGATATCTTGTCTCTTTAGAGTAATGCGTCACTTTTTAATGCATATGTTGGGGCGCCGCAATGCCTAGAGCGTAGTATTAAAAAGATGGATCTTTTTTGGTCTCGTATATGTAAATTACCACTTGTTTTTCTTCTTTTCATTTCATGCATGTGCATTGCATCATTCATATCAGAGCCTTGATTCACCCCTTTTTAGGTAAATGATGGGGACAAATCAAATCGAAAAAAGATTCTATCAAGTCAAGATTAAGGGCCTAGATGTCACCGGCCTTAAGGAGTTAGGGAAGTTGATGGTCAACTCCAGCGGCAAGCTGTTCGCAAAGCTTACGGAAAGATCTTAGAGTTGACCATAGCAGAGGTGTCCATAGAAGCCATTGCATCACTCACCCAATACTACGACCAGCCTTTGAGATGCTTTACCTTTGGGGACTTCCAGCTGTCACCCATGGTGGAAGAATTTGAAGAGATCCTAGGATGTCCTCTAGGGGGAAGGAGACCATACCGGTTGAAGACAAGTAGGTGAAATTAAAGTGAAAGTACACAAAACAAGTAGGGACCACCACTAAGGGTGCATAGAATGAATTGAAAGATTCGATTTCGAGATCTTACCGGTTGAAGACTGAAGAACGGTGAAGAATGATGAAGAACGATGAAGAATTTCCACATAATCGCTTACGGAAGCGTTACAAAAGCACTTTGACTCGATTTTTCTTCATGAAAACGTATTTTTTTGCCCAAAATAGCCGAAATGCATAGCTTAGGGGTCATGAACATTTTGAAACAGCCCCCCCTCCCCTATTTATAGGGAAAAAGGGAGGTGCTTGCCGCCCAGAGGCTTCTTGAGGAAGATTTCTAAGCACACCCCAATTACTAAGTTCATCCTACTTTTTGTACATTATGGAAAAGTTACAGAAGCCTTACGGAAGTGTTTCGGATTTGATTTTCATCTTTTTTCTCTTCCCTTTCACCAATGTTAAGTGAAATATGCTTACCCAAGGTTTTCGGAAATTTTACGGAAGCCACGGAAACCATTTTTCAACAACGTGGAGGAGCTTGCCGCCTAGTTGCTTCCTCCTTAAGCAACCCAACTTCCAAAATAATCCGGAAGGACCAATATTCGAATTGCTATTTACACCCCTATCTTGATAAGTTCACTCCCCATTTTTGTGTTTTAGGCCGTTTTCTTTCCGAAATCTCACAAAACTTTACGGATTCCACTGCAATGAGTGTTAAGCCTTCCGAAGCGATCAACAATGGTCCTCAGATGAAATTAGTGTGTAACAGTATATTTACACACACCCCACTTTGCTAAATACACTCCCGTTTTCATGTTTTTGACCGGTTTCTTCTCGAAACATCTCAGAACTTTACAGATTCCACAACGATGGGTGTTAAACATTTTGAGGTGGTCAAACAAAGGTCGCATGCCAACAAACAATGTTCCCCGAACGAAATTAGGGTATGACAGTTCCCCATCTTTACTTATCTTTTATTGGAGATAAAAGGGAAGTAAAGATAAGACACTAATTTTGTTTGAGCTGAATCTTTACTCGACTGGCCACTAGCGCAAATCCAAGCAGTAAAACCCGTGAAGGCATGAAGATATTGAAATACCTTTTTTTTAAAAAAAATGTACAAACAGAGGACGTCGAGTCCTACGAAGCACAAGGGAAAAGGATATTGAAGTTTTTGAGGTGAAGACATTGTCATCTTCGAAATGTGTGCGGATTATCGTATAGGGCATCTCCACATGGTACCTGACTTCTCACAGGTCGGGGTAGCAGAACTGTGTGTGTACGGATAACCACTTGGGGTATTTCCGCCTGCCACCTGACTTCACGGGTCAGGATCAATGGAAGTGCGTTTGTACAGATAACCACTTGGGTATCTCTGCATGTCATTGGACTCGCCGTCTCTGGATGACAAAGGTGCAGAAGACGATGTTAGTCTCTACGTGTCAATGGGCTCGCTTGCCCCTGGTTGACAAAGGGTGCAGATGATGACTTTAGTCTCTACGTGTCAACGACTCATTTGCCTCTGGTTGACAAAAGGTGCGGATGACCATAAGGTATCTTCGCCTGCCACCTGACTTCTCTGGTCAGGATTAACATAAATCATTTTGTACGGATAACCACTTGGGTATCTCCACCTGCCACCTGACTTCTTGGGTCAGGATTAACAAAAATCGTTTTGTACGGATAACCACTTGGGTATCTACGCCTGCCACCTGACTTCTCGAGTTAGGATTAACAGAAATCATTTTGTACGGATAACCACTTGGGTATCTCCGCATGTCATCAGACTCACCGTCTCTGGATGACAAAGGTGCAGAAGACGACGTTAGTCTCTGCATGTCAACAGGCTCGGTTGCCCCTGGTTGACAAAGGGTGCAGATGACGACGTTAGTCTCTGCATGCTACCGAACTCTGAATCTAACGAATAGAAAAAGAGTGTTTATATGGATAACCACTTGGGTATCTCCGCCTGCCACCTGACTTCTTGGGTCAAGATTAACAGAAATCGTTTATACGGATAACCACTTGTGATGTGAACCTTACGGGGCAGAACGTTTGATACAGGCTATGGAGATTTGGATGACGCCATTTCCAGTGAAGGAAGATAAGTCAGGGTAGACGCCACAAGGATTACCTTGATAAGTTTGAGATTGGTTCAACAAGGAACCCAGAGAGAAGCTCTCACCAAATTTTATCAAAATGCCGAAAGTGCCCTTTATTGAAAACAAAAACCAGTACTTATAGTGTATCTGAACAAAAAGATAAAAATAGACACGGGCCTCAAAACAGTTTAGGCCAAAAAAAATTATAAATAATAAAAAAAAATAGAACATATTTATTATGGGCCTTCAAATTAATCTGGGCCTTCAGCAACAATTAATAGTCTTGATAGTGTCTCTGCCTCTGGGCCTTCATCCTTCTCCACTTGGGCCTTCATCCTTCTCCACTCGGGGGCTTTGTCCTTCTCCACTTGGGCCTTTAGCCTGTATTTGTGGCGTCCCTAAATAATGACCGGTTTAATAGTAATGATTTAAATAACAAAAACCATGGGAATTTTTTTTTTCGTTTCTTTCTCTTTTTCACAGTAATTAAGTTCAGAAGGAAAATCATCACTATAGAGTCCTGAATGGCCAGTTCACAACTCTATTCGGAGTCATTTCTTTCTCATCATGCATAACCTCTAAAATATTTTGCTATTTCAAAATAAAAGTGTACCAGCCATCATTTTAGGTCGTCACGTGTAAAATAATAAAATAAAATACGGTCGGTAAACTCTCTTGCAAATAAAGTTTGTTAACACATTCTTTTCAAATAACAAGATTAAACATAAGTACATTCATCATCTAAAGCTGTCCAAAATATGGGAGTTTTGCAAAATACATAGTGACATCCAGAGCGAAGGTATCCATTGTGGTGGCTTCAACCACATGTATACAATCATCAAATTCCTATACAATAGGTCTACCCATACAAAAACCAAAAGAGTAAACCTAACTATTTGTACTAGATACACCCACCCCCAAAAAAGTATATAAACCTAGTCTAAGTAGCCGTTTGCTATGATGAAGAACCTCCACTAGTCAATATCTCTCCAGGACCGCTCTCCTCCGTAGAGTCTGCCTCAGATGCCGACATGACGTCCTCGGGAGAATCCACCTCAGGGAGTGGGTCCTCATCACCCTCTAGAAAGTCAAGAGCATCCACAGCAGGCTCAGGAGGTAGCTTCTCTGGGTCCTCCTCAGGGTCTTCCTCATATGACGTCACCTCTATCACTTGGACTGACTCCACTAGTCGATATGGAGTAGGTGTAGGTAATATCCACTCTACAGTGCGCTGAAGCGTGCGTGCTGGTTCCTCTGGATGTACCAATGAAGTAGCCGTGAATCGAATCGTGCCCTGGAATCGGCACCTCGCATTGCCTTAGAGGGTCTCCCAAACTCCCTCTAGGCACTCCATCTCCACTCGGTCATGGATTAATTACACTGCCATCGCGATCTACAAGAAACAAAGGAAAGGGGGTAGACTCTTTCACGAGAGATCTAACTACGGTAGCAACACAATGCGTCCCATAACTACTACATGTAATTAAAGGGTGTGCCTCAAGGCTTTTCATCTCTGGTAATCGATTACACAGCATTGGTAATCGATTACCGGAGGCCAAACTCGAGTTACACAGCTTCAGAACATGGAAACCTGCAATATGCACTGTGTAATCGATTACACATAACTGGTAATCGATTACCAGTGACCTGTTACTTTGTGTAATCGATTACACAGTATTGGTAATCGATTACCAGAGGCCTCCTCCACATACTGTCTCTATTTCTAAGCCTGGTAATCGATTACACCCTTGGTAATCGATTACCAGAGGCCATCTTAACTTCCTGACCCCATTTTTAGGCCTGGTAATCGATTACACACCCTTGGTAATCGATTACCAGAGGCCATCTTAACTTCCTGTCTTCATTTTTAAGCCTTGTAATCGATTACACACCCTTGGTAATCGATTACCAGAGGCCATATTCCAAATACCACTCAAGATTCATAGCTGGCCAGCCACCACACAAGCCTCCTTGCTTTGTGGTCTTTGTTCTTTTATCGGTTGACTGCCAAGAGCTCGCCTGTTTAGGTAGGTCACAGGTTCTCACTGACTGACTATGCCCGGGTTGGGTCGGGATTGGTCAAGCTTGGTTTTGGGCAATAGCACCCCACCTGACGTCCCCAAGGTCTCCTGACCCCCGCGACATATCTCCAGGTACCACTCTGTGGTCAACGAATAAAAGTAGGAAGACTGACTCTTCCACACTTTCTCACTTCAAGCTTGTAGGATTATGGGGTACCCGTCATATGTGGTACTAGGTGGCGATCGGGCGATGGTGCAAGTCGACTCTCCACATCCACAAATCACACATAAATCCACCATCCCCAGTTGCCCACCTTCAACTGAGCTCACGTACTGCCACGTAGCCCTTATCCTCGTTCTTCTCAACACCGGGTCCCCATTAATCCCTCCAAGCTTCCACAACATCCAAGCAATTCAACATCCAAACATCATGAACTATCAAAACCAAGAAAATAGGGCAGAGGCAGAAAACTTTGCCCAAAACACAAACCAATACCACAACTTTCCTTACTCAAATACCCCAGTAACATTCTCTTTGTTCCAATTCGTTCACCATTGGATCGACTCGAAAATTTTACTGGAGGTCCCTAGTACATAAGTTTACATTTTGACCGTTGGGATCTGCAAGAAAAAGTCCAGAACCCAATATGTAAAACCATTTCCACAACCAGCCATGCATAAGCATTTTCTGCACAAGCACAAAATTTTGCTGCACATTTCAACAACAAAATTCTGCATAATAGTGCAGATTTTCGAAATCACTCTTGCCTTCATCCAATTTTTCCCAAATTGGATCCTACATGTCCTAAATCAAGTATAAATCATATCTAAACCAAAGACAAGCTTCAGACCAAAGCAACTCAAAATCTAGGTATCTAAAACCCCTCAATTTAGTGGATTTTCAAGGTTTGAGAAGTGAAAATGAGAATGGGGTAATTTTGGAGCAAACTCTCAACTCAAACAAGTCTATAACATTAATCTAAACTCTCTCAAACTGGTTTTACGACGAAAACTCTGCCGAATCAAAATTTGACTCCTCAACACCCAATTTACCCTAGAAATGGCTCTTGCCTTCACTTTGGTCACTCATTTTCCTCCTTTGCACAGCCCAAGCTTTCCCACAGTCCTAAATGACATTTCAAACTAGGATTAACTCACTTTAACCTCCAATTACCACTAAATCCAGATTTAGCTTTTCAAACCCTCAAAGCATCACACTTTTCCACTCATATCACTACATTCTCACTTTTCAACCCTAGGTTAACTCTACCCTTCATCTCTATCAGTTTTTCCATCAGCAATTTCAGCACACAAACATCATCATAAAACCCTAAAACAGAATGGGTAAGCTTGACTCACACCCAACATGACAAGTTTAGCATTCTTTCAACAAATTTCTTCACAAATAACTATCATAAAGCATAAACCTAGTAAAACTACCCATCATATCTCCCAAACACCCCATACCCACGAAATTTATGTGAGAAGAAGTCTACCTAAGCCTGAAATTTGAAGTCCCACAACGTAGAGGTGCGCTTCACAACTCCGAAAATGGCTTCCTTTCGCGATTTGGAGCAGAAATGGTGTGCAAAGGTTGGAGCTTTGATGGAGCTTCAATGGTGAGGAAGAAGAAGGGAATGGCAACGTGAGAGAGAGAGAGGGAGAAAAGCTTCTGAATTTTTTTTTTTGGTTGAGTGAAGAGAGAGAACGTGGCTTTTTAGTTTAAAATGCTTCCTCTTTTTTTAAAAAAAAAAAAAAAGCTGTGCCACATGTCTTCTTTTGAGTGGAGCAAAAAGGGCCCACTTTTTCTCTTGATGTGACTCATACTCAGCCACAAGAAGAGAAAAATCTTACCTTTTGAAATGCTAAAATCCTGCCTCGGTTTGCATGCCGTTTCTCTGGTTCCAGTCCCTCGCGTTTCTCTGCACCTGTCGGGGCCAGTTTTCGAAAGTAAGCAATATATATATCAAAACGCTCAGAATGAAACCCCGAGCGTGGTTTAGAGGTTGGTTTTATTAAATTTTAAGTTGCACGCAAAACGATAATTTTTAGACTAATTAATTGAGAATTAATCTATAACTATCCAGTTATGGATTTCTCTTCGTTAATCAGCCTAACCCGCGTATCTTTCCCCCAATATACCTACTTCTACCAGAAGTATATATATATATATATATTCACTGAATAATACTTATATATAATCATTCAAAAAGCATCGTTTACAAAATCCCGGGTAGAAATTTCCAGGATGTCACAGTATTTGGCCAGTTTTAGGATTCTCATCATTCCCTCCTTCTTCAAAAGCATTTGCCTTCAAATGTTTAGGATCATCACCGGGTTCAAGTAACACTTCCTTTCTGTTCTTGTTGTCTTGCTTGGCATAGCTTTCATTCTTCTTTGCAATTTGCACCTTCACTTGGTCATACAATCTTTTCACATACTCAACTTTGGCCTGTGCATCCTTATGCTGAGTCTCTTGGGGCTTGTTGTTGTAAGTTGGCCTGTTAGGCAATGAAGCATCCGGAAGGAGATCAAGTTGATGTTCTATGCTTCTTGAAGGTGGCAGTCCATGAGGAATCTCATTGGGAAAGACATCTTCAAATTCCTGCAATAAGGGTTGAACACTAGGAGAAACATAAATAGTTAACTGAATAGAATTATCACCCTCTCTCTTTCTTGTGTATCACTCCATCTCTCAAGTGTATCACTCTTCCTTTTTCTATTCCTCTGTGGTGCCTCACTATTGTCTCTCTCTTGTTCTCTTTTTTCTCTCCTTTTGATTTGGTCATCACACACTTCTCTAAGGGATAGTGGTTTAAGAATAATTTTATGGTCATCGTGCTGGAAAGAAATCTTGTAGGCGAAGCCATCATGCACTGCTTTGGTGTCCTCTTCAATGTTGGCCCTCACTAGTGCCATCTCCATCTCCTTGTCCTCAACAATCAAACTTCCCTGGGATAACCTTTGGAGTCTCTGTCGCATGGTTCTACTGTAGCTAGTTGGAACATACCTATTTCGCATAACCCTTCTCATCTCAGTCCATGTATCTATCTCCCGCCCTTCTTCTCTCTTCATCTCTCTTTGATTTTTCTTCCACCAAACAAGGGCATAGTCTGAGAATGTAGCTACTGCCAACTTCACCTTCTGCTCTTCAGGATAATCATTGTAGGAGAATGCATGCTGAATCTTCATCTCCCAGTCAAGGTAGGCGTCTGGGTCACTCCTGCCTTTAAAAGAGGATACATTGAGTTTTACTCCCTCAATTCTGTCTTGCCCCTCTATTTGGTTTGATCCATCATTGACCCTTCTGTTGCCACCATAAGGTCTCCCAGCATTTGGATTCATTTGGTGCTCTAGTCCTTCTATTCGCCTATTGAGCTCTTCATTGTTACGGTTCAACAAACGTTGCATTTGTGTAGTCATCGCGTCCAGTAATAAGCGCTAAAATCCGTCCAGTTGATGATATACACCACCATTGTCACCAGCTCCTGCCATGATTAAGGAACAAAGAATTTTGCAGTAATTTAAAAAAAAAAAGATTCAGGACCTCACCACACTCTACTCACATGTGTCTCTCTTTGATGGTAGTTCACTCGTGCTTGATGCTCTCAATATAGGCTTTTGTGTAATGTATTCCCTCTTGCCTTTTACCACTCATGTTCCCTCTTAAGTTCCTGGATGGACCAAATTAGACACACAAGGTAATATAAAATGAAAGGAAAGACAATATAATTATCGCAGACTGAGTAATAGATTTGATTTGGGATAACAACTTGTACTTGATTTGGATAGCAGATTGGATTTGATTAGGATAAAAGATTAGATTTGATTTGGATAATATATTAGATTTGATTTGAATAATAGATTAGATTGGACTTGGATAATGAATTATATTTAATTTGGATAACAGATAGGATAATAGATAAGATAACAGATAAGATAACAGATATGACCAGTAAACTTCAAATGCTCATAACTTTTGCTACGGTTGTCCGTTTGAGACCCACTATATATCAAAACGCTCAGAATTCAAAGGAGAATCCAGATAAGGGGATTTGGTACACGATTTTCTGCCAAAAAAAAAAGCCTCTAACTGCCTCAATGTCGTGTTCAAAGATCAAACACCCACTTTCTTTCTTCTTCTTTTTTTTAAAAAAATTTCTGCAACCTTTTATTTTTTTTATAATGCTTTCTTTTCAAATTTATTTAGGATAATTTAGGCAATTTATTCAATAGGAAAATAGGCACATAGATTCAAGATTTCACTCAACCCCTAAATTCTTCCAGTAAGCCAAATTGCCCCCAAACAGAATTTGTAACAGAATCTTAAACAAAGTTCCAACAGATTTTTTTTGACACAAAGTCTGAAAGACACATGAAACAAGAACAAGAACACAAATAACAGAACAAGAACAAAAACCAGAACACAACAAGACGCAAACAAGAACGCAAATAACAAAAAAGGACAAAACACAAGCCTGGACAAATTACAAAGAAAAAGAATAGGATATGATAGAACCTGTATCAAGAGCCGAAGCTTTGATACCAGATGATGTGAACCTTACGGGGCGGAACGTTTGATACAGGCTATGGAAATTTGGATGACGCCACTTCCAGTGAAGGAAAATAAGTCAGAGTAGACGCCACAAGGATTACCTTGATAAGTTTGAGATTGGTTCAACAAGGAACCTAGAGAGAAGCTCTCACCAAATTTTATCAAAATGCCGAAAGTGCCCTTTATTGAAAACAAAAACCAATACTTATAGTGCATCTGAACAAAAAGATAAAAATAGACATGGGCTTTCAAAACAGTTTGGGCCAAAAAAAATTATAAATAATAAAAAGAAATAGAACATATTTATTATGGGCCTTCAAATTAATCTGCCTCTGGGCCTTCATCCTTCTCCACTTGGGCCTTCATCCTTCTCCACTCGGGGGCTTTGTCCTTCTCCACTTGGGCCTTTAGCCTGTATTTGGTCAGTTTTAGGATTCTCATCAACTTGGGTATCTCCGCATGTCATTAGACTCGCTGTCTCTGGATGACAAAGGTGTAGAAGACGACGTTAGTCTCTGCGTGTCAACAGGCTTGCTTGCCCGTGGTTGACAAAGGGTGCAGATGACGACGTTAGTCTCTGCATGCTACCTGTCATACCCTAATTTCGTCCGGGGACCTTTGCTTGATGACATGCGACCTTTCTTTGGTCCTTGTGAGGTGCTTGGCATCCATCATTAGGCAATTTGTGAAATTCCAGGACATGCCGAAAAACCAAAAAATATTGATGCACAATCCGTAAGTTTCCGTGACACACCGGAAATCAAATGGAAGCATCGTTGCATAATTAAGTGAGGTTTCGTAACATTCCGTAAGTCAAAAAGGGGATGATTATGTAATCCTCAAGGTTCCGTAACATTACGGAAAGAAAACAAGTATCGTTACGAAATTCGTAAGTTTCCGTAACTTTACGAAAAAAGAATCACCAAAAAAAAGCAGAGGGGGGTGTACTTAGGAAAAATGGGGGTGCAAATAGCACCCAGGCCCACTTGGGCCCTCCAGAATATTCCTCCAGAAGGTTGTTGCTTCTGGAGGAAGCAACCTGGCTCGCCTGGGCGAGCTGAGCTCGCCTGGGCGAGCTGGGCGGCAACCACCTCCCCTATTTTGCTATAAATAGGGGAGGAAGTGAAGAAGAAAAGGGTTCAGCCCCTTTGGCACTTCTCTCTCTTTCGAATTTGCTTGGAAAAATTGTTTCCGTGAAGAAAATCTAAGCCGAGGCGCTTCCGAAACGTTTCCGTAACGTTTTCCGTGAGGAATTTCGCAAAAGGTTTCAACCGTTCTTCGACGTTCTTCATTCGTTCTTCATCGTTCTTCGATCTTCAACGGGTAAGTACCTCGAACCAAGCTTTTCGATTCATTCTATGTACCCGTAGTGGTCCACATTATGTTTCGTGTATTTTTATTCTCGTTTTGTTTACTTTTTATACCCCCTGTTGACGTGCTTAAGCCATTTTACTTAAGTCATTTCTCGCTTAACTTAAAAATAAAATCAATTTCCACCGAACGTTTGAATTGTATTATCCGTTAACTTCGGTTAAAATGAATTCCGACCGTTCGGTCGTGCCATAACCACGTTGGAAATCAAAAAGAGGTAAAAAATAATATAATAATAAAAAAAAACATCTTTTAGTAAAATAAAGCGGAAAATCAATCGGACGTTTTCTCTTTGGGATTTCTCATTCTTAATCGAATTGACTAATAACTAAAGTGAAACCAAGGCTAAAATCAACTCGCCTAGTCAAGCTCGTCCACAAAAATAGGTTTTTGAAATTTGTCATTTCAATTTCTCACTAAGTAAAATGGATCATTTTTAAGGTCCAACGCCTTAAAATGATCACCACTTAAGTAAAAAAGAATCACTTGATAAAGAAAGAACTACGTAGGTCTGATTTTCTCATCCCAAATTGAGGAATACGTAGGAGCAAAGGGAAACACCCTTGTCGACCACAAAAAAGAAAAAAATATAAAAAGGGTATAAAGGATATAAGAACATAAAAGGGAACATAAAAAATCAAAGTCATGTTTGCACATTCGATTAAAGGCTGCCGTCCCTTGGGACGGATGTGTGGGGTGCTAATACCTTCCCCGTGCGTAAATACAACTCCCGAACCTTTCACTTAAAAGTTCGTAGATCGCGTCTTTTCCGGTTTTTCCGACGTTTTCCTCAAATAAATGTTGGTGGCGACTCCGCGCGTATTCCTTTCGTGGAACACGCATCCCGCGAGTCTCGCGTCGCCCTCCCGCCGAAGGGTAGGTTGCGACACTACCAGACTCTAAGTCTGACGTATAGCAAAAGAGTGTTTATACGGATAACCACTTGGGTATTTCCGCCTGCCACCTGACTTCTCGGGTCAGGATTAACAGAAATCATTTTGTACGGATAACCACTTGGGTATCTCCTCTTGCCACCTGACTTCTCGGGTCAGGATTAATAGAAATTGTTTTGTACGGATAACCACTTGGGTATCTGTGCATGTCATCGGACTTGCCGTCTCTGGATGACAAAGGTGGAGAAGACGACGTTAGTCTCTGCGTGTCAACGGGCTTGCTTGCCCGTGGTTGACAAAGGGTGCAGATGACGACGTTAGTGTCTGCATGCTACCGGACTCTGAGTTGGGTGGATAGCAAAATAGTGTTTATACGGATAACCACTTGGGTATCTCCGCCTGCCATCTGACATCTCGGGTCAGTATTAACAGAAATCATTTTGTACGGATAACCACTTGGGTATCTCTGCCTGCGACTTGACTTCTCAGGTCAGGATAGCGAAAGGTGGGGCAGTCGATAAAAGCGAGGCTTTTGCTTCTACGTATCATCGATTTGTGATGAGGAACTCAGACCTACGTGGTTCTTGAGAAAGCGGTGTGAGACTAAAATAGTCTCTACCACAAGATGCTGACATCACCGGAAAGGGTGCAGATGACCACATTGGTCTCTGCTTGTCAATCGGACTTGGGGTCTCCGAATGACGAGGTGAGGATAACCGTAAGGTGTCTCCGCATGCTACTAGACTCTCGGGTCGCTAGATAGAAAAGGGTGTGTGTGGGTTACCGTTGGGTGTCTCCGCATGCCACCAGACTCTTAGGTCACGGTAACAAAAGGTGGGGTGGTCGACAAAAGCAGGGCTTTTGCTCCTATGTATCCTCAATTTGTGATGAGTAACTCAGACCTATGTAGTTCTTGACTTTGTTAGACTAAAATAGTCTCAGTGTTTTTTCACTAAAATGCGAACATGCTTTAGTAAAGAAACAAAACCTCCAACAGATCGGAGCAACATATGATTTTTTGATGAAAAACAATGTGTCTATTGGGGAAAGAGAGTATGCAGATGAAATTTTCTCATAACCATAAATGAGATTTTGGATGTTAGCGTTTCGTTTCAAAACGATCATTTAAAGGAAACACTGGGTCCAACAAAATAGAAGAAAATCACTTGAAGTGTATCAATCTCACATAGGTAAGTGTTTTATCCTAATTTCGAACAATAGATATGTCATGACTTAATTTTGCAAATCATTTCCTATCAAATCAAAGATTACGTGCATGATCATGGATCAATTGGACTTTTTCGGGAATGGTGTTTTGGTGAGGAATTTGGCTCTGAGTGTTTGGGCCTTTTCCTTTTCTGTTTTTGTTTAGTGCGGGGCGAGAAAGTCGCTAGCGCACAGGATTTTGATTGGCAATCAAAGGGAGGGGACCACTTCAAGTCGTGGTTTTCTTTCTTTTCTTGTTTACTTGTGACAATTATGTATTGTTCAGATATAGTCTGGTCTAAAGACCTTTCTGTATATTTTGTTTTCTTCTGATCTTTGATCGGGAATTTTTCTTTCTTTTTTTTTTTGCTTTCTTCCAATCTTGATTAGGAAATTTATTCTTTTTCTTTCTTCCGATCTTTGATCGGAAACTTTCTTTTCTTTGTTTTCTTCTGAGGGCAAGGATGGACATTCTCACCCTGGGTCAAGGTTTATGGTAAGTTGGGATTTTGGCTCAAGGCTTGTAGAACGGCTGGACATGATATATGTCAGGGTGTGGGTTTGGCCAACGGTTCAGGGATAAAGGGGATGTCCCACATTATTTCCATGACACACATGCAACAATCATGATTTGGAAGTTTTATGCAAAACTAGTCATGCACGCACCCATGTGGACACTCAAGCATCAAGTTTTTATGGTCACGTGACACTAGGGCTCAAGATTCATTTTCCCAATTAAGTCAACCCAGTGTTTCCAAAACATGTTCTTTTATCAATTCATGCATTCATCCGAGTCCATTTTGGGTGTTCGGGAAAATTTTCACAGCATTCACCCTTCAGGTGTATACACATTTTTTTAAAAAAAAACCCTTTGTTTGGATCGGTGAATCTTTTTCAATGAAAAGTTGGAAGTTATTTCTTTTAAAAAACATGCTGGCTTTTCAGCCGAAAGATATATTTTTTGTTCTTGTTTGTTTTTGTTTTTGAGGTATTTTGCTACCTAAACATATGTATGTATGTATGTTTAGGTAACAAGATACCTTGGACTTGGTCGCCTGCTGGTCAACCACGGGTCGTAGGCAATGCTCTAGCTTTTGTAGATGAGCTGAGGGGCTTTGGAGGTGGCGGTGGTGCGTCTGTTGCTCGCTGCCGGCCATCCACAGGCTGCTGTGGTGTCTTGCCCTGCGCCTGCCTGAGGGCGTAGTACTTCTTGATGAAAGCTCGGTTAGTAGGGGGCCTGATGACCTTGCTGGGACCCCAGGGCCCTGTTGGGATCCTCCGGGTCCACTGGGTGTCGTGTGGACACAATCCCTGGAAATAGTGGATGGCATCAGAAATTAGTTGAGCCACGTGCATACTTACCTATGTCATGACAGCTCAAACCAACTAATACTTTTGCAGGGGGAGATCGGCAAATTGGTCACTGGGCAGAATGTTGCTAAGTAGCAATGTCATCCATATCTGTGTAAGAGTGGTCATGTTGGTGCGCATGATTCGCACTCGTCTCTTTGTAGCAGCTGGGTGCAATCTTGCCCTAGTATGCATAGTGGTTGCACGATAGCCTCCCTCTGGTTGTGCTTGCACAATTGGCCCTCCTCCGAGGGGGGGTGACCAAGGGACTAATGAAGGGAAACTACTGGCAACTCACTGGGGAGCGCAAGTCTCGGTTAAGCATTAAAGGCAGAGGACCTTAAGTCCACCGAAGGCGCATATGTGGAGCCCTCTAAAAGCGAGGACGTGTAGTCCTCTGAAGGCAAGGGCATGCAGCCCTCTGAAGGCGAGGACGTGCAGTTCTCTAAAGGCAAGGACGTGCAGTCCTCTAAAGTCGAGGACATGTAGCCATCTGAAGGCGAGGACGTGAAGTCCTTTCAAGGAGAGGATTTGTTGTCCTCTGAAGTTGAGGACGTCAAGTCCTTAGAAGGCGAGAGCGTGTAGCCCTCTGAAGGCGAGGACGTGTAGTCCTCTGAAGGTGAGGGCGTGCAGCCCTCTGAAGGCGAGGATATGTAGTCCTCTGAAGGCGAGGGCATGTAACCTTCTGAAGGCGAGGACGTGTAGTCCTTTGAAGGTGACGACATGTAGCCCTATGAAGGCGAGGACGTGTAGTCCTCTGAAGGTGAGGATGTGAAGTCCTCTAAAGGTGAGGACATGTAGCCCTATGAAGGCGAGGACGTGAAGTCCTCTGATGGCGAGGACATGCAGTCCTACGAAGGTGAGGGCATGTAGTCCTCTGAAGGTGAGGACGTGTAGTCCTCTAATGGCGAGGGCGTGCAGCCCTCTAAAGGAGAGGATGTGTATTCATTTGTCGTGTAGCCCTCTTAAGGCGAGGGCGTGTAGCCCTCTGAAGGCGACAACGTGTAGTCCTCTGAAGGCGAGGGCGTGTAGCCCTCTGAAGGCAAGGACGTGAAGTCCTCTGAAGGTGAGCGCGTGCAGCCCTCCGAAGGCGAGGACGTGTAGTCCTCTGAATCCAAAGGCATGTAGCCCTCTGAAAATGATGACGTGTAGTCCTCCGAAGGGGAGGATGTGTAGCCCTCTAAAGGCGAGGACGTGTATTCCACTAATGGTAAGGACGTGTAGTCCTCTGAAGGCGAGGGCATGTAGTCCTTTGAAGGCGATGACTTGTAGTCCTTTGAAGGTGAGGGCGTGTAGCCGTCTGAAGGTTAGGACGTGTAGTCCTCTGAAGGTGAGGATGTGAAGTCCTCTGAAGGTGAGGACATGTAGCCCTATGAAGGGGAGGACGTGAAGTCCTCTGAAGGCGAGGACGTGCAGTCCTATGAAGGTGAGGGCATATAGTCCTCTGAAGGTGAGGACGTGTAGTCCTCTGATGCTCTAAAGGCGACAACGTGTAGTCCTCTGAAGGAGAGGGCGTGTAGCCCTCTGATGGCGAGGACGTGATGTCCTCTGAAGGTGAGGACATGTAGTCCTATGAAGGTGAGGGCATGTAGTCCTCTGAAGTTCAGGACGTGTAGTCCGTTGATGGCGAGGTCGTGCAGCCCTCTGAAGGCGAGGACGTGTATTCATTTGCCGTGTAGCCCTCTAAAGGCGAGGGCGTGTAGCCCTCTGAAGGTGACAACGTGTAGTCCTCTGAAGGCAAGGGCGTGTAGCCCTCTGAAGGTGACAACGTGATGTCCTCTGAAGGTGAGCACGTGCAGCCCTCTGAAGGCGAGGACGTGTAGTCCTCTGAAGGCAAGGGCGTGTAGCCCTCTGAAAATGAGGACGTGTATTCATCCGAAGGTGAAGACGTGTAGCCCTCTAAAGGCGAGGACGTGTAGTCCTATGAAGGCGAGGGTGTGCAGCCCTCTGAAGGCGAGGACCTATAGTCCTCTGAAGGCGAGGGCGTGTAGCCCTTTGAAGGTTAGCACGTGTAGTCCTCTGAAGGTGAGGACGTGTAGTCCATCGAAGGCGAGGGCGTGCAGCTCTCTGAAGCCGAGGACGTGTAGTCCTCTGAAGGTGAGCACGTGCAGCCCTCTGAAGGCGAGGACGTGTAGTCCTCTGAAGGCAAGGGCGTGTAGCCCTCTGAAAATGAGGACGTGTATTCATCCGAAGGTGAGGACGTGTAGTCCTCCGAAGGCTACTGTCGCAACATGCCCTTTCGCGGGCAAGCGAGGCGAGGCTGACGGGTGCGTCTTCCAAAAGGAGGTAAATGCGCAAATTCGCCACCATCATTTATTTGTGGAAAACGTCGGAAAAACCGAAGGAAACCGGTCATAAAGAATATTCCAAGTTCGGGAGTTGTATTCACGTTTGAGGAAGGTATTAGCACCTCTCACATTTGTCTCAAAGGACAACAACCTTATTTTTAGAATTGTGGAAATTGTGTTACCTTAACTTTTATTTTCTTTTTATTTTTGAGCTCGACAAAAGCGGGGCTCTTGCTCCTACGTACCCTCTATCGAAGAGGAAATCAGACCTACGTAGTTCTTTCAAAAGGGGCGAATCAAGCGATTTTTTTACTTGGAAGGTGATCATTTTAAGGCGTTGGACCTTAAAAATGATCCATTTACTTGGTAAGAAAAACTGAGATATTGAACTTTCAAATCCTTTTTTAGTGACTTTTTTGTGGACGAGCTTGACTTTGCGGGTTGATTTTAGCCTTAGTTTCACTTTAGTTATTTAGTCAATTCAATTAAGAACGAGAAATCCCAAAGAGAAACGTTCGATAGATTTTTCCGCTTTATTTTACTAAAAGGTATTTTTGATTATTATATTATTATTTTACCTCTTTTTTTATTTTCAACGTGGTTACTGTACGACCAAACGGTTGAAATTCATTTTAACAGAAATTAACGAATATTACAAATCAAATGATCGGTGGAAATTTATTTTATTTTTTGATTAGGCGAGAAATGACTTAAATAAATGACTGAAGCACGTCAAAAGAGGGTACGGAAAGTAAATGAAAATGAGAATAAAAATACACGAAACAAATGGGGACCACCACGGGTACATAGAATGAATTGAAAAGCTCGGTTTGGGGTACTTACCGGTTGAAGACCGAAGAAAACGAAGAACGAACGATGAATGTCGAAGAACGGTTGAAAATCTTCGTGTAATTACCCACGGAAACGTTACGGAAGCGCCTCGGCTTGGATTTTCTTCACAGAAACAATTTTCCTCAGCAATATCAAGAGAATACGAAGTGCCAAGAAGGCTGAACCCCTTCCTTCTTCATTCCTCCCCCTATTTATAGCAAAATAGGGGAGGAGCTTGCCACCCAGCTCGCCCAGGCGAGCCAGGTTGCTTCCTCTTGAAGGAACCACCTTCTAGAGGAAGAATCTGGAAGGCCCAAGTGGGCCTGATTGCTATTTGCACCCCTTTTTACTAAATACACCCCCTTTGCTTTTTTTGGTTATTCTTTTTCCGTAGCGTTACGAAATTTGTATATTTTCTTTCCGTAAGGCTACGGAACCTTACGGATCATGTATTTACTCTTTTTTAGATTTCGAAGAAGTTACGGAAACTCACGGATTGCGTAACAATACTTCCTTTTGGTTTCCGCCACATTACGGAATTTCACGAATCGCGTAACCATGTTTTCTTTTGATTTCCGGCGCGTCTCGGGACTTCACATATTGTGCAACAAAGGGTGCTAAGTACTTCGAAGCGGTCAATCAAAGGTTGCATGCCATCAAGAAATAGTCCCCGGACGAAATTAGGGTATGACAGTTGCCCCTCTTTACTTACCTTTTATCGGAGATAAGAGGAAAGTAAAGAAAAAAACATTGATTTCGTCCGTCTTTGCCCTTTCCATGATTAGTTTATGACGACTCTCGTGTCTACTTCTTCTTTTTTCTGCACAACACAAAACAAAATACAAACAACAACAAAAACAACAATAACATAATATACATATATACACATGTTTGGCGAAGGAACCAATCGGGAAAATAACAAAAACCACATTTCCCAGTCACCGGAGGCTCCGCACTTGACGGTGGAGGACACATGAACAGCGCTAGGCAATCAATTCATGGGTCTCCGAAAAAAAGTGGAGAATGGAAAATTGGCAAACAACGCTAGGCAATCAATTCGCGGGGCTCCAGACTCGTTGGTGGAGGATGCATGAACGACAATCAATTCATGGGGCTCCGAATAAAGTGGAGAATGGAGAATTGGCGAACAGCGCTAGGCAATCAATTCGCGGGGCTCCAAACTCATTGGTGGAGGATGCATGAACGATAATCAATTCATGGGGCTTTGAATAAAAGTGGAGAATGGAGAATTGGCGAACAGCGCTAGGCAATCAATTCGCGGGGCTCCAAACTCGTTGGTGGAGGATGCATGAATGACAATCAATTCATGGGGCTCCGAATAAAAGTGGAGAATGGAGAATTGGCGAACAACGCTAGGCAATCAATTCGCGGGGCTCCAGACTCGTTGGTGGAGGACACATGAACAGCGCGAGGCAATCAATTCATGGGTCTTCGAACAAGATTTATTGGCAGGACCGAATGGTCCACCGGGTTTTTTCCACCTAAAAAGGAAAACATGCTTTTTGCAAAGAAAAATAAATCATTCGCGAGAGCACCATATCTTAGAGAAACAATATACTCATGCCAAGGGTAATCTTCCTTGTAACCGAAAATGAAGGGCTGGATGTCAACATTTAGCTTTTAAATGAACATTCAGGGGAAACATCGGGTTAAGCTGAAACTGGGAATAAATCACTCATAGTGTATAAAAAACTCACACAGGCAAATGTTTTACCCTAATCCCAAACCATAATTGCACCATGACTTTATTTTGCAGACGATTTCCTATCGAATCAAAGATTAACACGTACGATCACGGATCAATAGGATTTTCTCGAGGGTAGTGTTTTTGGAGAGGAAGCTGGGTGTTTCAGTCTCTTCCTCTTTGTTTATGTGGGGCGGGATATCGCCACTCGAGAATGACTTTGAATGGCAATTCGAAAGGAAGAACCACCAAAAATGGGTTTTCCTATGCCGGCAGTCACTTACCTTGCCGAAAATTTATATGGTCTGAAGATCTTCTGTTCTCTTTCTTTCATTGATCGGGAATTATTCTGTTTTCCTCCGATTTCCTTGTTACTTCCTTCGGATCTTCGATCGGGAATCCTTCTTTTCATTTTTTCCTTTTCTTTCTTTTCATTTTTTCCTTTTCTTTCTTTTTCTTTTCTTCGTTTTCTTTCTTTTCATTTCTCCTTCTCCATTCCTTTCTTTGGGAAATCGGGTTTTAGCTTTCTATTTGCTCTCCCTTGAGGAGATTCCGCTGTCCTTTGCTTCGGAGGAAAGGATGAGGATTATTTTTATAGGACAAGGTTCAAAATAGTCTAAGGTTGTGTCTCAATGGGGTCTTTTATCGTGGGAACCCGATCTTGATATCTGGGGCAAAACAAATTCGTGCGTCAAGGTGTCGGTCTCGGGCCGAACTTCCATACTATTCCAGAAGGCACGTGCAACAATGATGATTTGGAAACAACGTGAAAAATTAGTCATGGCCACAGCCAGGTGGGCACTCAAGCATCCCGTTTATGGCATTGTGATACTACAGTTGGGAATTTACACAAACAGACCCAACGTTTCCAAATTATGTTCTTTCACCAGTTCAATGAATTCATCCATTCTTATCTCGGTTATTCAAGAAAATAAACTCTTAGCGTCAGTCCCTTGTTTCCAGAAGATATGTTTGCTCTCTACGAATGATTTATGCTTCCTAACCATAACATGCCGACCTTCGAGGTCTTTCTTTCTTTTTCCTTTTTGTTTCATTTTTATGTTCACAAAAACTATACATCCATTGCCATCTACGAGAAAAACTTTTCTTTGTACATCTACATTCCTATACATGACGAACTATTTCTGTACTCACACGCATTAAAACTCGTTCTCTTTACATCAACACGGTCTATATACAAACCTTATTCATGTTCAAAGATTTCTTTTTTCGTTTTTTCAAACACACACCCGTAGTTTATACAAAAGTTTCTTTATATACATTCGTCGCTTACACACACAAGAATTTCTTTTCACACATTATTTACACACACAAAATCTTTCTATACACATTTTCTTTTAGATATATAAAAACTCTTTTCTTTTCTTTGTATACATAGGCACGACATTCGTTCACAACGCTTTATTTTTGGCATTATCATGATTTTTTGTTCATTTTATTTTTAGGACGACGTTCCTAAATGAAAAACTGTACACGGTTCCGGAATTTCAACAAACACTATTGACAACAACGAAGTAAGCACTAACGCAATAGTCCAAACAAAATATATGCACAAAACAAATGACAATCGCAACAACAAAAAACAAATGTTAGTCCCTCAAGTCATAGAAATAAAATAACATGTAATTGATAAAGGATGAAACATAAAAAGAACATGAATCTGGGGATCCCACGGTCATATGGCTCCGCATGCCACCGGTCTCTTGGGTCACGGTAACAAAAAGTGGGGTGGTCGACAAAAGCAGGGCTTTTGCTCCTACGTATCCTCAATTTGTGATGAGGAACTCAGACCTACGTAGTTCTTGATAACTGTGAGACTAAAATAGTTTCAGAGTTTTTTTCACTAAAATGCGAACATACTTCAATAAAGAGACAAAAACTTCCAACTGATCAAAGCAACATATCTTTTTTTTTGGATGAAAAACAATGTGTCTATTGGGGAAGGAGAGAATGTTGATGAAATTTTCTTATAACCATGAATGAGACCCTGGATGTTAGCATTTCGTTTCTAAACGACCATTTAGAGGAAACACTAGGTTCAACAAAAATAGAAGAAAATCACTCAAAGTGTATCAATCTCACACAGGTAAGTGTTTTATCCTAATTTCGAACCATAGGTATGTCATGACTTGATTTTGCAAATTATTTCCTATCAAATCAAAGATTACATGCGTGATCATGGATCAATAGGACTTTTTCTTGGGAATGGTTTGCGGGAATTTTGGCTTTGAGTGTTTTTGCCTTTTCCTTTTCTATTTTTGTTTAGTGTGAGGTGAACAAGTCACCGACGCACAGGATTTTGGTTGGCAATCAAAGGGAGAGGGCCAGTTCAGGTCGTGGTTTCCTTTCTTTTTCTTGTTTACTTGGTGACAATTCTGTATTGTTCAGATATTGTCTGGTCCAAAGACCTTTCTTCATATTTCTTATGTTTTCTTTGATCGAGAACTTTCTTTCCATTTTTTTTGCTTTCTCCCACTCTTTGATTGGGAATTTTTCTTTTCTTCTTCTTTTTTTTTTGTTGTTTTCTGAGGGCAAGGATTGACATTCTCACCCTGGGTCAAGGTTTATGATAAGTTGGGATTTTGGCTCAAGACTTGTAGAATGGTTGGTCATGATATATGTCAGGGTTTGGCCAGCGGTTCGGGGATAAAGGGGATGTCCTACATTATTTCCATGATACACATGCAACAATGATCATTAGGAATTTTTATGCAAAACTACTCATGCATGCAACCATGTGGACACTCAAGCATCAAGTTTTTATGGTCATGTGACACTAGGGCTCAGGATTCATTTTCCCTATTTCAAGTCAACCTAGTGTTTCCAAAACATGTTCTTTTATCAATTCATGCATTCATCCGAGTCCATTTTGGGCGTTCGGGAAAATTTTCACAGCATTCACCCTTCAGGTGTATACACAATTTTTCAAAAACTGGTTAAGATCAGTAAAATCTTTCAAAGAAAAGTTGGAAATGATCTCTTTTCACAAGCATGTTGTTTTTTAGCTAGACAACTTTTTATTATTTATTTATTTATTTATTTATTTTCTACTTTTTTTTCCTTCTTATTCTTTTCTTGCTCGCTCTCTCTCTTTTTTTCATGAGGTATTTTGCTATATACATGTGTGTCCAAGGTATCTTGCTACCTAAACATACATATATATGTTTTGTGAGATATTTTTGCTATATACATGCATATCCAAAGTATCTTGCTACCTAAACATACATATATATATTTTGTGAAGTATTTTTGCTACATACATGCATATCCAAGGTATCTTTCTACCTAAACATACATATATATATTTTGTGAAGTATTTTTTGTTACATGCATGCATATCCAAGGTATCTTTCTACCTAAACATACATAAATATATATATATATATATATATATATATTGTGAGGTATGACTACCTTCCGAGCTTGTGCTTGTTTTATTTAAATTCCTAGGATCATGAGCAACTAGGTGTGTCCTGCTATGACTTGAGAAACAAAAGTGATCAAATAACAAGCAGAGATTTAAAAGGTACTAGGTTGCCTCCTAGTAGCGCTTCTTTAACGTCTCGAGCTGGACGCGTGATGGCTTGTCGGTCACGGACTTAGTACTTTGCTTATCTTTGGCTTTGGACTTGGTCGCCTATTGGTCGGCCGTGGGTCGTAAGCAATGCTCTAACCTTTTTGTGGATGAGCTGAGGTGAACTCTAGAGGTGATGGCGGTGCGTCTGTTGCCCGCTGTCGACCATCACCAGGCTGCTGTGGTGTTTCACCCTGCGCCTGCCTGGGGACGCAGTACTTCTTGATGAAAGCTCGATTAGTAGGGGGCCTGATGACCTTGCTGGGGGCGACAGGCACTCCGTAGAACTGAAAGACGCCCGTAATTAGAGCTTGGCAACTCCAAGACCCTGTTGGACTTCTTCGGGTCCAATAGGTGTCTTGCGGGCGCGATCCCTGCAAACAATAGATGACATCAGAAATCAGTTGAGCGATGTGCTTACTTACCTATGTCATGATGATGTGACCTTGCCGGGGGGAACGGGCCCCCTGTAGGACTACAGAGGCCCATAACCAGAGCTGGAAACCCCAGGGCCCTGTTGGACTTCTTCGGGTCCACTGGGTGTCTTGTGGGCGAGATCCCTGCAAACAATAGATGACATCAGAAATCAATTGAGTCACGTGCATACTTACCTATGTCACAATGGCATGACCTCGCTGGGGGGATGGGCACCCTGTAGGACTAACAGAGGCCCGTAACCAGAGCTGGAAACCCTAGGGCCCTGTTGGACTTCTTTGGGTCCACTGGGCGTCTTGTGGGCGTGATCCCTGCAAACAATAGATGACATCATAAATCAATTGAGCCATGTGTATACTTACCTATGTCATGACGGCACAGACCAACTGATACATCTGCAGGGGGAGATTGGCATTGTGGTCGCTGGGCAGAATGTTGCTAAATAGCAACGTCATCCATATCCATGTAAGAGTGGTCATGTTGGTGCGCATGATCCGCACTCGTCTTTTTGCAG
This sequence comes from Glycine max, assembly GCF_000004515.6. Classification (NCBI taxonomy): domain Eukaryota; kingdom Viridiplantae; phylum Streptophyta; class Magnoliopsida; order Fabales; family Fabaceae; genus Glycine; species Glycine max. Next base: position 16,304,384 of record NC_038256.2, read on the forward strand.
CGGCACGGGTGAAATCTTGCCCCAGTATGCATAGTAGATGCGTGATAGCCTCCCTCTCTGGATGTGCTCGCACAGTTGGTCGCCCTCCAATATCAGGGGGTGGTCCAGGAACTGATAAAAGGAAACTACTGGCCCCTTAACCGGGAGCGCAAGTCTCAGTTAAGCATCTAAGGGCAAAGGACCTTATATTCTCTTAAAGTGTGGATATGGAGCACACTGAAAATGAGGACGCGTAGCTCTCTAAAGGCGAGGGCGTGCAGCCCTCTGCAGGCGAGGATGTGCAGTCCTCTGATGGCGAGGACATATAGTCCTCTAAAGGTGATAGGTACTAGTACCCAAGGGTCCACCTTTATGAGAAAGCAAGAGATCGACTCATCGAGAGGGCCGGTCATCCAAAAAGATTGGACAATTGATGTAGGAAATCTTTGCAGTTAACATGATTTTTAGGGATGCAGACGCATGCAACCTTTGTCGTGAAATTTGGTAATGCTGACCTCATATGAAACAATGCAATGCAATGGAAAGTTGTACAATGTTCATGAGATTCTTTCCCTATTTTGTGATTTTGATTTAATTTTTTTGGAAAACACAGATTGACTGTCCTTTTGAAAAAGGTGAAAATTCATGCAACCTTATCCTATCTTTTGCAAATCTCTCCGGGAACTCCCTCAGAGTGTATGTTCTGTTTGATTTAGTCACTTGACCATTTTGGAGTGACGGCAATGGAGCCGTTTGACGTTTAATCAATCTATTGAAATTCCAGGGTTTGTCTCCCCCTTTTTTTTCTTGTTTAAAAGCATCAACGGGTGAGAACTTTTGATCTGCCCCTATGTTCACTTGAGGCTCATGCACGATGCCCCTCATTGCCCCTGTGTAAGGCTTTGAGGTACCAATTATTATCTTTCGTCATGACCTTGTAGCTGGGAACCTATTGGGCGAGAACTTCTAATCTGCCCCTAGGTTCGCTTGAGGTTTTTGCATGGTGCCTTGCATTGCCCCAGTGTAAGGCTTTGAGGTACAATCGTTGTCTTTCGTCATGACCTTGTGTCGCAACATGCTCTTATGTGGGCAAGCGAGGCGAGGCTCATGGGTGCGCTTTCCAAAGGAGGAAAGATGCGCGGAGTCGCCACCAACGTTTATTTGTGGAAAACATCGGAAAAACCGAAGGAAACCGGTCAAAACGAAAATTCTAAGTTCGGGAGTTGTATTTACGTTTGAGGAAGGTATTAGCACCTCTCACATTTGTCTCAAAGGACAACAGCCTCATTTTTTAGAATTGTGGAAATTGTGTTACCTTAACTTTTATTTCTTTTTATTTTTTTGAGGTGGACAAGAGCAGGGCTCTTGCTCCTACGTACCCTCCATCGAAGAGGAAATCAGACCAACGTAGTTCTTTTTTAAGGGCGAATCAAGCGATTCTTTTTACTTGGAAGGTGATCATTTTTAAGGTGTTGGACCTTAAAAATGATCCATTTACTTGGTAAGGAAAACTGAGATAATAAACTTTCAAATCCTTTTTTAGTGACTTTTTTGTGGACGAGCTTGACTAGGCGGGTTGATTTTAGCCTTAGTTTCACTTTAGTTATTAGTCAATTCAATTAAGAATGCGAAATCCCAGAGACTCTTCCTCCACCATGACTTAGGGAGTTTTTCTTTTCCTATCTCCTTCTTTGCTTTTATTACACTTGTCTGATTCTCTTTGATGATTTAGTTGTTTTTAATCTTTTAATTGTGCTACATTGAGGACAATGTGTTGTTTAAGTATGGGGGGGAGTGTTCTTTGGTTTTGCTAGTTTTGTTGGTTTTGTTAATTTGTTAGTTGTGTTAATTTGTTATTGTTGTTAGTTTCGTCGGATTTTTAGTTTAATATTTTGGGTCAATTTTGTGTGCATGTATGATTTTGCATGTTTTTCTTTGAATTATAGGATATGTTCAAGAAATGGGTAATTGTTTTGAAAATAAAAGTTCTTGACATTTTGTGACTTGAAATCCTTGATTCTCCTCTACATGTCATGATAGTTTTGAAAGCTCAATTTGAAAGTGATGAGTTTACCTTTGTGAGAATTTGAGCCATCCGTCATCATAATCATTTGGTGTGTTTTGCCCCATTGATTGCTGCACAATAGCCTTGGCTTGATTCTTGTTGATGCTTCCTAATTCACATGCATATTTGGAAATGATTGAGGCAATTTTGTTCTTTTAAGCTTCTAGCCAAATGGACTTACCTTGAATTAATTCCTTTGATAGCCCTTTTGAGCCTTGTTTCCCTTTCCTTGTTTTGAAGCTCACTACAAGCCTTAAATGAAAAACCATGATATCACCATATCCTTAAGGAATTTTGGAGCCTTGGAATTGTTTTGGGAATAAGTGTGGGGGGTTTTTGTTTCATTGGATAACTTGTTTTGTTGGCTATGCTTCATGATGTATTTTGGGCCATACTTGATGTACATTGTATATTGGTTAAATGTTGGACATGCTGAATGAAATGTTGTTTCTCAAAGGCAAAAAAAAAAAAATATCAAAAAAAAAGAAAAGCAATAAAGTTGAGTGAATAAGATCTTAAATGGCACAAGAATGATGAAACTCTTGGTTCTACTCTTTATGTTAAATTTTATCTTTACTTCTTTTTATTTTCTTATTTTTGCCTTAATATGCACTTATTCCCCATTGCTCCTCTATTCCTCTGGGATTTAGCCACTTATTCCATATTTCTCCATACCTTGTCCTTGGCCCCATTACAACCTGAAAAGACCTTTTGATCCTCATGTGCTTGTGTTTGTGGGTTGATTGTCAATTTTAGAATCTTGCCAAGTTTATGTGGTGTTTGCTTTCATGGGTGCTTTGAGGGTAAATAATAGCCTAGACACTTGAGAGATAGAGTGTATATCTTGTGAGCTTTATCACTTTTCATTCTTGAGATGATTAACTATTTTGCCATGATTGGGTTGCTTGGATGATTTTCATGAATCCCTTGACTTTTTTATCTCCTTACGTTAGATGTTACCCATTCCTTTCATTCCTTGATGTTTGTAACATCCCAATTTTTCGTAAATAAATTTAAAAAGCTTTTTAGTAATAAATAAATAAATATAGAGCAAATAATAGGCTGAGTACCCTAAGTATAAATAGTTATGTTAAGTCAGCTGTCTCCTTTTGGCCTCATTTTCGTTTTTCCCCTTCTCCTCTCAAAACCCTTTCTTTTTCCCGCAGCCCACCAAATCAGTCTCAGAAAAACGACGATCTCGAACCCGTTCACCGTTGGATCGTCGTGAAATTTGAGTATCATGTTCGCAACACAATTTCGAGAATTCTCACCGTTGGGAATTTCGATATCATGTCTGAACTGAGAGAAAAACCCTTTGCATTGTAGCCTTTTTCTTTCCCGCAGAAACCCAGAGCTGTCTTGGTAAAACTACAATCCAGGTTTCGTTAACCGTTGGATTATTGTGAAATTTGGATATGTTGTTCGAAATTCAATTCCGCACGCGTCCACCGTTGGGATTTGCGAGATAATATTCGTGGAGGGAGAAAAAGGAATCGTATGAAGACAGTACAAGTGGAGGTTTCAATCTCTTCTCCGTCTCTCTGACGTTTGGGAATTCTATCGGAGCAGTCGGATGAATAATTGAAAGAATTTCTGGGAACCGCTAGAGATGTTGCTATCGCTGGCTGAAGACACATGAGCCCGCTTAGAGGTAAGGGATGAGTTATTCACAGTTGGGGATTAGTGAGAACATGTGTAGGGATCCTTAGAGGATTAAATTGGGATTTTATTTTGGGATGTTTGTTAAATTGCAATTTTTCCTTTATGATTATAAATAAAATATTAATGTCCTGATGAAAATTGCTTGATAAATTGTGCTCTTGATATTTGTATATTTGGACCTATGATTTGGATATAATTATGTAATATTATTTGAGGGGTTTTAGTCCTCATGTTGTGATAGTCTTTTATATAAATTGTTATATTGAGGATATGAAATGATAATTCAAATTGTGAGTATGTGATGAATTGTAGAATAACATGTTGCTTTGAGATTATAATATTGTTATTGAGATTGAGTATAAGTGTAAAGTTGAACATGTGTTAATTTGTGAGATACGTGTAAACATGTGATGGTGGATTGTGACACTATGAGATGTGAAATTGTGAATGAGTTCTAGTTGTGGATAAGTGTGTAGTTAACACTTGATGTGAAATTACTTGTGTTGTAAGCTATGAATTGTACAATACCCGACCAGCGTTATCTTGAGAAAAGCGTTGATGCGCAGTGTTAAAGAGAAAATGTAGGTTTCCTATTTAGGAACTAGTGTTAAATCGTAGCGCAATTGTGTTGAACGTGTTTAAAACACGAGTGTAAGGTCATGGGTATTGTATAATTCATGAGCAGTGTCTGCATGTAAAAAAAATTATTTTAGGGGTTGGACCTGAATCAGGAGGGAGAGGCCCTGACGGACTCTTCGGAGTGTAGGCCTTGGGGGTCACCGGGTTTGAGTGCTCCTTTAAGTCTATGCTGATCTCATATGGTTGGAGCATTCTCGCAAAACATCGTGACCCTGACTGGTCTCCCTATGATCTTACTTAGTGAGAGTGACCTGACAAACCCATTGTGTGGTGTGTCTTGTTATGTACTCCTAAGCGCCCCAGGGTGGTTTTTCACTGACATGGTACCACATTGCATATAGAATTGAGTCTTAGCATAACTATTGCATATGCTTGCTAATTGATGTGTTATTATATCTTGATCAAAGTGTGGGATTCTTGTGTAATGTGATTGATAATTGAAAAGTGAATTTTGAATGACGAAGTGGTGAAGTTACGTGAGCTATGTTTAAGCAAGTGGTATCTCATTTATATAATATGTATATTTAATTGTCTTGTTTCTCTATTAGCTAGGAATGTGATAACTCACTCCCTGTGTGTTGTTTTGTTTGGATCCTGTGATGATCTTGAACTTGTGTTCGGGGGAGCAGATGAATAGGTGGATGACTATGAAGAACCTCATGCTAGAGGACACGGGAACACCACGCTCTGATAGGATGTGACATTAGGATATAGGTTCTATATTAATTGTATGAGACTTATATGACTTTCTTTGAGTCAAGATGACTTTATTATTTATTTGGACAAGTTTGAATATGATGTAGAAGAAAGTGAATGTGAGCCTTTTACCCATTTGAAAAGCTTGTATTTAAAAATGTTTTAAAAATACTTTTAATTAATATTTGAATTTTTATTCCTTTATTAATATATATGTGAGGGGTAGAGGGTGTCACATTTAGTGGTATCAGAGCAGGTCGAACCTTTCGGCCAGTGTGTTATGTGCTTACCATATTCTGGTGTGCACTCTGTGTGGTTACTTATGAGTACTTTTGTTGAGCATGCTTGAATTTTTATTTGTATTTTCTCCTACATGATTAAATAAGACTTAATAATAATGCTTGTATGTGCCTTGCATCCTTAATGTCTGTTATACCATAAATCCACTGTTGAGTCATGAGTTATGAGACTGGCCATCTCTATAATTTGTGAAGTGCGGTTCGACATTATGGTAAGCCGTTAGGTGATGCAAGAAGCCTTGATACTGATGGATAATGCTTTAATGAGCCCTTATCTTCTTGCTTGTATGTTGTTAATAAACTTATTTCTATCTTGATGTGTGGATTAGTGTTGTGAAAACCTTTTGAACCATATATATGTCTTGGATGAGTATGCCTTTCTTGATGTGTAAACGCATGACTACTTAACTCACTTTATTTTGTGTGTAGTCGTGAATGTAGTAGTTGAAGTTTGTGATTCTTTAATACATCCTTATTAACTATTAAATTCTTACTTCTTATATGTACGTTGTATACTTATTATAAGAACCTTATAATTCTGGGTATGTTAGTAGTATGGTGTTTTGCCTTAATTGCATAGATAGTATGGTTGTTCGTGATTTCTTGTTCTTAGCAATGTTGATACTCTATAGTTCGAGGACTCGTATCGAGATATATTTTATATAGAATACTCTTTTGACCATACCTTTTTATTCTAGTGTAAACTATTCTTTGTGTTGCGTACTTAAGTCGAGTAATTCGATTTCACTTGCAAGCTTGAGTATAATTCATTGTTTGTGTTATGAGCCTACATCAAATAATTGGATTATTGATGTTTCTGTCATGATCAAGTGATAGTTGATATCTCCATATGTGCGTACACTGTGATTATGTTTTCGTTTCTAGAATTCATTTGGAGTATCTACTGTTGATTCTAGATGAGTGATCCTTCTTGATTTAAAATTATTGTCTCCTAATCAATCGAGTGTTCATCTTATTATTGGCTGCTCATCTTCCAATCATGTCTAGTTAAACTGCTTGATAATCTTTCTTATTGTTACTTCTAATACGAATAAAGAGAGACTTCGCCTTTGACAATCATGTTAAGATGTTTTGAGAGGAAATACTTGAGTAGACATGATCATTGTTACCTATAGATGAAAGTCAAACTTAGTAAGACGTGTACCTATGTTCCTTGAGGATATGCTTAGTTACCACCTAAGTGCAAGATTGAGAATCTTATAAGTGTAGTACCCATAGAAACTTGTAACCGTAGTTCGTGGGAAATATCTAGTGTAGAGTTGTTGGAGAACATAGTCTAGTTGGAAAAGTTATGAAGTATAGTTAAGAGGTTTAATGTGGAACCTTAAGAAGAGAGTAAGGTAGTTAGTAAGACATTAATTGTTAAGCATAGAAGGATTCAAGAGTGAGTGTTCTTGCGTAAGGTAGGTGACCTAAAAGATTATTAATGATAGTTGTATGATTAGCAAGATAAATATTAGTTCTTTTTACCTTAATATGGAAAAAGTTTGTTGATGCTTTAAGAAATACCTTAGTACCTATTGTGACCTCTATGTGTACCTGGTCATGTCATAATATGATTGATGTCTATGTGTGTTTGTGGAATGCGTGATAGGATCTCTCACCCTGAGTTTACTTGTTCTGCTCTTTAATCACAAAACAAACAAACCCCCCTAATCGTTACTGTTACTGCAAGTATATTATGAACATTTGGTTTGTCACTGCTCGTTGGGAAACGACCTAGGATCACTTCCTAGTTACTGCATTTTCATGTTTATTTGATTCGGGTATGGCCTCGATCAGTAGCCCTCAGAAGGCAAGGGCGTGTAGCCCTCTGAAAATGAGGAAGTGTAGCCCTCTGAAGGTGAGGACAAGTAGTGCTCTGATGGTGAGGGTGAGTAGCCCTTTGAAGGTGAGGAAGTGTAGTCCTCTAATGGTGAGGACGTGTAGACCTCTGAAGGTGAGGACGTGTAGTCCTCTGAAGGTGAGGGCGTGTAGCCCTCTAAAGCTGAGGACGTGTAGCCCTCTGATGGCAAGGACGTGTAGTCCTCCGAAGGGGAAGACATGTAGTCATCTGAAGGCGAGGACGTGTAGTCCTCTGAAGGCGAAGGCGTCTAGCCATCTGAAGTTGAGGATGTGTAGTCCTCTGAAGGTGAGGATGTGTTGTCCTCTGACGATTAGGACTGTAGTCCTCTGAAGGCTAGGACGGGTAGTCCTCTGAAGGCGAGGGCGTGTAGCCCTCTGAAGGTGAGGACTTGTAGCCCTTAGATGGTGAGGATTTGAAGTCCTCCAATGGCGAGAACGTGTAGTCCCCTGAATGTGAAGGCGAGTAGCCATCTGAAGGTGAGGACGTGTAGACCTCTAAAGGCGAGGATGTATAATCCTTTGAAGGCGAGGCGTGTATCCCTCAGAAGATGAGGACGTGTAGTCCTCTGAAGGTGAGGACGTGCAGACCTCTAAAGGAGAGGACGTGTAGTCCTCGGAAGGTGAGAACGTGTAGTCCTCTGAAGGTGAGGACATGTAGACCTTTGAAGGCGAGGACGTGTAGTCCCAACATCCTATTCTTGATAACTCACTTCTCTCTAAAAAGACAAACTTTCTGGAATGATAAAATGAGGTCACATGAATGTCTGTACTTTATTTGAGACATAGCCAATCAAATGTTTTTTTTTTACTTTTATTTTGAAACTTATTGTTTTGAACTTTACTCGTCATTTTACGGCACCCTCACCAAATGCGTAGCACGAGTTATTTCTGATTGAACGGTCTTGGAAGTCCAAACTCAGGAGTGCAAGTCACTTGAGCAAACAAACCAATGGCTTGCACCCACTTTCCAGTGGAAGCAAAGATGTAATTACGAGAGGATGAGGGACAAAGATGTCAAATTTATCCATTTTATTTAGCATTGTAACTGTGGTTTACAATAATGGCATAAACTAGAAAATCCTAATGAGTCATTGGAGACATCTAACAACAGCTTTTAAAATTGCCCCATGTGTGGTGTTGCTTGTCAATGTTAGGATTCACAAGCGATTCTCCTCAAATTCCAGCCAGCCTGCATTAATTAGACTTTGCACCTTACGCTTCAAGGTCATACAGTGCTCAATGGAATGTCCTGGAACTCCTCCATGATATGCACATGTTGCGTTCGAGTCGTATCCTCAGAAAAATGGAGGTTGAGCAACCTTGGCTGGGGTTATAGAAACCATTGAATTATCGAGTAGATATGGGAGCAAGTTAGCATATGACACCGGAATTTGGGGTGAATCCTACAGGCTTTTTGGTTGGTGTTTTGGTTTGTGCTAAAGGTGGTGTTCGTCATTGGAAGTGCGGTAAACAAACTTTGTGGTTGATTTAGGGATGGCCTTTGTGGATGATTGGGTGAGAGGGACTGTTATTGGCTGAGTAATGACATTGTTGGGCTGATGGGAAATTTGACCATGTATGAATGGCAGTCATAGGAAGGGTTTCTCCTTCATTCTCATCCTCTTCATTTGCCCCATCTTTCTCACTCATCAAAGTAGGATGATCAAATTGCCTCTTTTCAGACCCGCTTCGATCCTTTTGCCGGCGAAGACCAAATCTGCAAAGCTTGAAGGTGCATACCACACCATTTTTTCATAGTAAAACACTGGTAATGTGTCTACTATTATTGTGATCATCTCTTTCTTCGTCATTGGAGGTGCCATTTGAGCTGTTAGGTCTCTCCACCTTTGGGCGTATTCTTTGAAAGATTCATGCCCTTTTTGCACATGTTCTGTAGTTGCATCCTATCCAGAGCCATATCAGAATTGTACTGATACTGCCTAACGAAGGCAACCATTAGGTCCTTCCAAGAATGGACTCGGGAAGGTTCCAAGTTAGTGTACCAGGTAACAACTACCCCAGTAAGACTTTCTTGGAAGAAATGTATCAGCAGTTCCTCATCTTTTGCGTATGCCCCCATCTTCCGACAATACATCTTTTGATGGTTCTTGGGGCAAGTAGTCCCCTTGTACTTGTCAAAGTCTGGCACCTTGAACTTGGGAGGGGTGATGATATTGGGTACTAGGAACAACTCTTCTAGGTTAACAAAGCCATAACCTGCGCCTCCTTCAATGGCCCTAAGTCTTTCCTCTAGATGATCCAACTTTCCCATTTCTGCCATAGCATGAGGGGTTTTAACTGCTTTGGAATGTGAGGGGTGTGGTTGTGGGTGATACTGAGAGCCCTCCAAAGTGTTTTGCAGGGGTGTCATACCCTAATTTCGTCCAGGGACCATCCGTTGTTGGGATGCGACCCTCGTTTGACCACTTCGAGGTACTTGGCACCCATCGTTAGGCAATTAGTGAAGTTTCGTGACGTGCCGGAAGTCAAAAGAAAGCATTGTTGCACAACCCGTGAAGTTCCGTGACATGCCAGAAGTCAAAAGGAAGTGTTAGTGCGCAATCCGTAAAGTTCCGTAACATCCTGGAAGCCAAAAAAGGGGATGATTACGTGATCCATAAGGTTTCGTAACATTACGGAAAGAAAACAAGTATCGTTACGTAATTCGTAAGTTTCCATAATGTTACAGAAAAAGAATCAACAAAAAAAGGCAAGGGGTGTATTTAGTAAACATGGGGTGCAAATAGCAACTAGGCCCACTAAGCAACCTAGCTCGCTGGGGGAGTTGGGTGGCAAGCTTCTCCTTCATTTTCCTATAAATATAGGAAGGAGGGAAGAACAAAAATGTTCAACCCCCCTGGTATCTGAGGATCACTTAAAATTAGTGAGAAAAATTGTTTCCGGGAAGAAAATCCAAGCCGAGGCGCTTCCATAACGCTTCTGTGGGTGATTTCGCAAAGATTTTTCACCGTTCTTCGTCGTTCTTCATCTCTTCTTCGTCGTTCTTCGGTCTTCAACCGGTAAGTTCCCTAAATCAAACTTTTCAATTCATTCTATGTACCCTTAGTGGTCCTCATTTGTTTCGCGCGCTTTTATTTTCATTTCATTTACTTTCCGTACCCCCTTTTGACGTGCTTTAGTCATTTATTTAAGTCATTTTCTCGCCTAATCAAGAATAAAATAAATTTCCACCGATCATTCGTATTGTAACATCCTTTAATTTCTATCAAAATGAATTCCGACCGTTCGGTCATGCCGTAACCACGTTTAAAACAAAAAAAGAGGCAAAATAATAATATAATAATCAAAAATATCTTTTAGTAAAATAAATCAAAAAAATCAATCGGACGTTTTTTCTTTGGGATTTTTCTTTGTTAATCGAATTGACTAATAACCAAAGTGAAACTAAGGCTAAAATCAATTCATGAATCAAACTTTTGTCATCAGCTAAAAAAGCCATTTTTAAAGGTCCAACGCCTTGAAATGATTTTTTCCGCTTTTATTGGTTAAATGTAGATTTCTAAAGGCCTAAAATCAACATGTAACTTTATTACCTCTTTAAAAAAAAAAAGATCATTAATGGTCCAATGCCCTAATATTCACTCTCTTTTCAAAAAGAATCGAAAGATCATTCAATGGTCCAACGCCTTAAATGACCTTTCATTCAATAAAAACATATTTTGCAAAAAAAGATAAAAACAACTTAACCAAACACTTTGTTCTCAAAGAACTACGTAGGTCTGATTTCCTTATCCAAATTGAGGAATACGTAGGAGCAAAGGGAAACACCCTTGTCGACCACAAAAAGATAAAAATATAAAAAGGCACAAAAAGACATAAGAACGTAAAAAGGGAAAATAACATAAGTTAAAGTAATATTTGCACATTTGATTAAAGGTTGTCGTCTCTTATGACGGACGTGTAGGGTGCTAATACCTTCCCCGTGCGTAAATACAACTCCCGAACCCTTTACTTAAAGTTCGTAGACCACGTATTTTCCAGTTTTTCTTACGTTTTCCTCAAATAAACGTTGGTGGCGACTCCGCGCGTATTCCTTTCTTGGAACACGCTCCCGCGAGTCACGCGTCGCCCTCCCGCCGAAGGTAGCTTGCGACAGTTGGCGGCTCCACTGGGGACTATTTTTAGAGAGTTAGGCCATTTAATCTTGTGCAATGTTTTATCATGACTTTCTCTTTTGCTGGTTTCCCTTTATTTTTCTTATGTTCTTGTATATATAACTCTTTGATGGTTTTAATGCATTTTAAAATGTATGCATGAGGTAAATATTTATTTATTTGATGCACACAAACACCAACACTATTTGCACACACGGTGAGCTGAAAAAGGGCCCTATACCCGGGCTCGTGGGAACATAAGGAGTGGAGGTGAATCTGTGATCATGCTAGGTCTCCGACTTGCTTGATTACAGTGAACCCTCATGTAGAGTTTTTCTCTTTGATAACATATTGTTGCTAGTAGTCCCTACTGCTGCAATATGTTCTTCGAAGGGGATGATACCTCTAGAGACCATCAAGAGAGATATGACCACCTTGGGAAATATCACTAAAAGCCCTTTTAGCTCCCTCCCTTGTAGGTCCCTAAAATAGGGGCACAGAGCAAACACGTTGCGTTCCATTTTTCACTCTGCCATGCATAAGTGTCATGTACCCTTTTGCTTATATTTGTTTGTGAATATTGTCGTACTATGTACATCCACATGTTGTGCCTTTCACATATGCATCATGCACGGGTTCTATCTTGATCCCTTCTCTTTGGAAAACCAACGGAGGGTCCGTCTCACCTTCTTAAATACTTGCGTTGGGCATTGTGCTACCCCAAGACATTGTATCTAAGAAGGAGATAATTTCCCGGGCTCCCGTATTCATAAATTGCATCTGTATCATATGCATTTCTTCATGCATTCATCCATTCCACCCATGATAGATGTCGGAGTTTTGATTCGCACTAGATTTTGTTTCACTTTAGTAAAACATGGGATCAAGTCAAACGCCTTCGCTTAAAAAGAGGTTCTATCAAGTCAAGGTCAAGAGCCTAGGGATCACCAGTCTAAAAGTGTTAGGGAAGTTGATGGGTCAGCTCCAGCGACAAGCTTTTCGCAAAGCTTACGGTAAAATCTGGGACCTAGCCATGGTAGAAGTCTCCACATAGGCCATTGCCTCCCTCGCCCAGTATTATGATCAGCCGTTGAGGTGCTTTACCTTTGGGGACTTCCAGCTGTCACCCATGGTGGAAGAATTTGAAGAGATCCTAGGATGTCCTCTAGGGGGAAGGAGACTATACCTCTTCTCAAGGTTCTATCCCTCATTAGCTAGAATTTCAAAGATAATCCAAATCTCGGCGCAGGAATTAGACCACAGAAAGCAAGTCGAAAATGGGGTGGTTGGAATACCGAGAAAATGTTTGGAGGCAAAAGCAAGAAACTTGGCAGGTAGAGGAGAATGGGCCCCGTTCATAGACATTCTCGCACTGTTGATCTTCGGAGGAGTCCTCTTTCCAAATGTGGATGGGTTGGTAGACCTAGCAGCGATTAACGCTTTTCTCGCCTATCATGACCACAAGGAAAGCCCGGTTGTCGCTATGCTAGCCGACCTATATGACACCTTTGACCGAAGATGTGAGAAGAGCAGTACGGGGATTGTTTGCTGTACTCCGGCTCTTTATGTATGGTTGGTTTCGCATCTTTTTCGCCAAGAGGTGAGGCATGCTTGCCCGCTAGAAAGCCACCGTTCATGCATAGAGAAAGGAGGGGCAAATTGGGACCAACTCTTAGCAAACAAAGAAGGAGCGTCTGTCAAGTGGTTCCCTCGATGGAAAGAAGGAAGAACCAGGGTTCTTATTTCGTGCAGAGGATTTCCGAATGTTCCCTTGATAGGGACAAGGGGTTGCATCAGTTAAAATCCTGTTCTTGCTATAAGGCAACTTGGCTACCCTATGAGAGGGGCACCACTAGAGGAAGAGCTCGCGCCTGTCATTTCACGAGGTTTCAATAAGACCAACGTGGAGACACTTCAGAAGGTCCGCAAAGCATGGGAGGTGGTCCAAAAGAAGTACAAAGAACTCAGGGGCAGTAACAATGGGCCCATCGGTGGCTACCGAAGGTGGTTGAAAGCCCACGTGCAAGGTTTGGATTGGCTCCCGAGTTTGAGAACCGCTAAAAGGAGGAAGTTGAGGTAGCGGAGGAAGACGAAGAGGTGTAGGCCCTTAGGGCAGAACTCGAGCAAGCCCAAACAGTCAAAGAAAGGTTCAAATCTACAGCTCTGAAGATTCGAAAGGAGAATACCGAACTGAAAGATATAAATATAGCTACCACCAAGGCCTTAGAACAAGAGACCAAGAGGGCTCGTAGGGAAGAGCATGGCTGGAACAAGTTCCGAGGGGCTCTGTGGGGAAGCAACAGCGAGCTTAAGCTCTGGAGAGAGGAAAGGGACCAATCACGAGTAGACAGTAAGATCTTGAAAGATGAGTTGAAGGTTTGCTCAAGGTTCAAAAGAAACTTGTCTCAGCGGTTATGCGAGACAGAGACCAACATGTTAGCCATCACCAGTAAGTACCAAGAAGAATTAAATCTAGCCACGGCCCACGAGCACAAAGTGGTGGACGAGTATGCCCGAGTGTACGTGGAAAAGGAGGCTAGAGGAAGGGTGATCGACTCGTTACATCAAGAGGCAACAACATGGATGGACCGATTTGCTCTTACTTTGAATGGGAGTCAAGAACTTCCCCGATTGCTAGCCAAGGCCAAAGCAATGGCGGACACCTACTCCGCCCCCAAGGAGATCCACGGACTTCTCAGCTATTGTCAGCATATGATAGACTTAATGGCCCATATAATTAGAAACCGCTAGGAAGTTTGTATTGTCACTCAAATCTTGACTAGTTATAAAATTTATGAATAAAATGAGTTTATCCCGCATTTTTACTCCAAAGATCAATGCGAATCAAATCACTCCCGCATTTTATCTCTAGCATGCATTCATCGCATAAGCATCTCTTCATGGCATCATAATGAACATATCGTTCCTGCAATTGTCCGTTATCATGTTCCAGCATCACATTTTGCATGAGTCATTGCATCATCATGCATATGCGTTCAACATACTTGTTGTTCTACAAACTGCACACCTTTTGTTTTCATGTTTGCTCATGCATGATCCTTGCGTTTTACTCTACAAAACAAAACAAAAAAATGGGGTAGCGTGAAAATTCACACTACATTCTTAGTTGCATGTGTTAGGTACCGTGAGCCAACCATGTTGGGATAGGTACCGTGAGCCAACCATGTTGGGATCATAAACCCATTTCTAAAAAAAACAAACAAACAAAATGATTGGGCACAGTACCTAATGCGTGGTTAACTAGGAAATGATGTTTCTTTGGGCATCTCAATCTCATAATTACATTTTCCATGCATAGTACCTAATCCCGAGTCTTTCATCTCTATGAAATATTGTTGAAGTATTGGCGATCAGAATTGCTATTCCTTGGATTACCGAGTTGAACCAAGCTTGTGCTTTTACGAAAAGGTTCATCAAGTCAAGTTGAAGTATGGAAGTAACCATCTTGCAAAAATTGGGGCAAAAGATGGATCGAGTTACATCGCTGCTTCGTCTACTGCCAAACACATTTAGGACTGTCGATGTCCCTGTTACTTCCAGTTTCACCTTGACGAAGATGTCATGGACCATGTTGAAAATCTAAAATTGAGTCAACCCCATGTCTTGCATAAAAAATCACAATACTTCAAACTGTGCATCATTCACATACATCCATCCTTTTCATTGGTTGCATTGCTCATTGCATTCTTTCCTTGAAAAAATGAACTTAATCATTATTATCAAAAAGAAAAAAACACGCTTTACGGCGCCCTTACCGAACCTGTGCTAGAGCTAGAGTAATGGGTGAAGTAGAGGAGGTGCAAGAGCAAATGAAGGCCGACACGGAGGCCTTGAAAGAGAAAATGGCCACAATGATGGAAAAAGACGTCTTGATATTCTTCAAGAAGGGTTATCAAGCCTTGGCGGATAGGTGCGGTCATACCGGTTCCTACTTTCACTTCTTTCTTTCTATCTCCGGTCCCTAAGTTTATCAGTTCGGTATCCTCTTGGTGAGGCTTCATTTCGCGCTCTTCCTGAGCGATCAACCTCTCCAACTCTGGTGAAAGGACGTCCTCTTCCTCTTCTTCATTTATTGTTTGGCTTACTTCTCGGTCAAAATCGATTATCAAACCCTTGTTGTTAGGATCCTCAAAGAATCGACCCTCATATCTATAACAATCAAGACAAAAGAAACAAAACATGCAAAATGATATGAGAAAAGGCGGAACTGCAAGAACAGATGAAACAAGATCTCTTTGTTATTTAATAAGGTAGGTTTCACAAAACAAAAGAGAAAGGAATCTATAGCCTCTAATTACATTGAATCGGCGGTATAGACCTCTAACTGGCTTATCATGCGCCTGTTACCCACTTGGGAATCGGGATGGCATGGTCACACAAAACTTGACGGGTGTCTTGACGGGCCATGCCCTATCTGCCCGGAGTCTTGACGGCGCATTCCTCCTTCCTGGCATCCCGGTTTCATACCCCAACCCATATTTGTATGGGTTTCCCCTAATATCGACCACATTGGCATTCCCGAGGCCGTCCTTGCCCAGACCCATTCCGGGCTCATAACCGTGATTGAGCATCACCCGTGCCACCATTATGGCCGCATTAGAGAAAGAAGGTAGCAACGGACTCGTTTCCACAGAGGCACAACTAACCACCTCGAAGGATTGGAAAGCTGTTTCCAATGATTCTTCCGCTGCTTCTACATATGGTGCGGAGGAGGGGCAGCTCACCAACATATCCTCTTCGCCTGACACTATTACCAAAAGTCCACCAACCGCGAACTTCAATTTCTGGTGAAGCGTCGAAGGGACCACTCCTAGCGCATGAATCCAAGGTCTCCCCAGGAGGCAGCTGTAGGCGGGATTTATGTCCGTCACTTGAAAAACCACATTGCAAGTGTGGGGGCCTATCTGAATGGGGATGTCGATTTCCCCCATCACTTCCTGCCGACTACCGTCAAAGGCTCGTACCACCATCGAACTTGCTTTCAGACGTGACACATTAAAAGGAAGCTTCTCCAAGGTGGTCTTTGGCATCACATTTAAACTTGAACCATTGTCGATGAGTACCTTAGCGACGACATGGTCCATACATCTGACAGACACATGTAGAGCCTTGTTGTGCCCTCTCCCCTTAATGGGAATCTCTTCTTCCGCAAACGCGATATAGTTATTGGTGGTTATATGATTAACAATGCCTTCAAAACACTCAACTGAGATCTCGTGTGCTACGTGGGCTTCATTGAGGACCTTTATCAATAGTGCACGATGAGGCTCGGAGTTTATGAGCAGTTCGAGCAAAGAGATCCTTGCCGGAGTTCTATTGAGTTGCTCAACTACTTTAAACTAACTTTGTTGGATGAGATGAAGGAACTCATGAGCCTCTTCCAAAGTCACCGCCTTTCCTTGAAGACCGTCTTTCTTTTCAGCTCCTTTTACCACCTGAGGATCCACTTCTTTTGAGGGGGTGGCTACGTCTGTGGGCTCTTGGATCATGGGTGCTTTCGCCTTGGAGGGCAATTCCGCCGAGTGAGGGGGAGCGAACACCCGGCCACTGCGGGTTACGCCACTAAGGTCGGTGATGTTGGTCACCTTGGTTGACAAGGAGTCAACTTCGGTTGCAACTCTTTCTCCAAAAGCGGGAGGGGTATACTTCCACGGAACGACCTTATTGCTTTGATATGCAA
Source organism: Glycine max (assembly GCF_000004515.6). NCBI lineage: Eukaryota > Viridiplantae > Streptophyta > Magnoliopsida > Fabales > Fabaceae > Glycine > Glycine max. The sequence continues at coordinate 16,321,406 of NC_038256.2, forward strand.
ACGGCGTTGGCTTGGGCGCTGTCGGGGGGTACATGGGTGTCGCAACCTACCCTTCGGCAGGAGGGCGACGCGTGACTCGCGGGATGCGTGTTCCACAAAAGGAATACGCGCGGAGTCGCCACCAACGTTTATTTGAGGAAAACGTCGGAAAAACCGGAAAAGACGCGATCTACGAACTTTTTAAGTGAAAGGCTCGGGAGTTGTATTTATGCGCGGGGAAGGTATTAGCACCCCACACGTCCGTCACAAGGGACGGCAGCCTTTAATCGAATGTGCAAACATGACTTTGATTTTTAGTTCCCTTTTATGTCCTTATATCCTTTATACCCTTTTTATATTTTTTTCCTTTTTTTGTGGTCGACAAGGGTGTTTCCCTTTGCTCCTACGTATTCCTCAATTTGCGATGAGGAAATCAGACCTACTTAGTTCTTTCTTATCAAGTGATTCTTTTTTACTTAAAAGGTGATCATTTAAAGGCGTTGGACCTTGAGAATGATCCATTTTACTTAGTAAGAAATTGAAATGACAAACTTCAAAAACCTATTTTTGTGGACGAGCTTGACTAGGCGAGTTGATTTTAGCCTTAGTTTCACTTTAGTTATTAGTCAATTCAATTAAGAATGAGAAATCCCAAAGAGAAAACGTCCGATTGATTTTCCGCTTTATTTTGCTGAAAGATATTTTTTGATTATTATATTATTTTTTACCTCTTTTTGATTTCCAACGTGGTTACGGCACGACCGAACGGTCAGAATTCATTTTAACCGAAGTTAACGGATAATACAATTCAAACGTTCGGTGGAAATTTATTTTATTTTTAAGTTAAGCGAGAAATGACTTAAGTAAAATGGCTTAAGCACATCAAAAGGGGGCATAAAAAGTAAATGAAACGAGAATAGAAATACACAAAACACAATGTGGACCACCACGGGTACATAAAATGAATCGAAAAGCTTGATTCGAGGTACTTACCCGTTGAAGATCGAAGAACGATGAAGAACGAATGAAGAACGTCGAAGAACGGTCGAAACCTTTGCGAAATTCCTTACGGAAAACGTTACGGAAACGTTTCGGAAGCGCCTCGGCTTAGATTTTCTTCACGGAAACAATTTTTCCAAGCAAATTCAAAAGAGAGAGAAGTGCCTAAGGGGCTGAACCCTTTTCCTTCCCACTTCCTCCCCTATTTATAGCAAAATAGGGGAGATGCTTGCCGCCCAGCTCGCCCAGGCGAGCAGGGTTGCTTCCTCCTGAAGCAACAGCCTTCTGGAGGAATATTCTGGAGGGCCCAAGTGGGCCTGGTTGCTATTTGCACCCCCATTTTTACTAAGTACACCCCCTGCCTTTTTTTTGGTGATTCTTTTTTCGTAAAGTTACGGAAACTTACGAATTTCATAACGATACTTGTTTTCTTTCCGTAATGTTACGGAACCTTGTGGATTACATAATCATCCCCTTTTTGACTTACGGAACGTTATGGAACCTCACTTATTTGTGCAACGATGCTTCCATTTGATTTCCGGTGTGTCACGGAACCTTACGGATTGTGCATCAATATTTTCTTTCGTTTTTAGGCATGTCCCGGAATTTCACAAATTGCCTAATGATGGGTGCCAAGCACCTCACAAGGACCAAAGAAAAGTCGCATGTCATCAAGCAAAGGTCCCCGGACGAAATTAGGGTATGACAGTTGCCCCTCTTTACTTGTCTTTTATTGGAGATAAAAGGAAAGTAAAGATAAGACACTAATTTTGTTCCTCTCAGTTGACGAGAGTCGCGGGTGACCATAAAATTTCCGCATGCAAATGACTTGTTGTTCCCGGGGGAACAAAAGGTGCAGAAGACTATGTCAGTCTCTGCATGCTATCAAGCGTTCTGTCTTACAGATAGCAAAAGAATGTTTATACGGATAACCACTCGGGAATTTCTGCCCGTCAGCATGACTCAAAAGTCAGTATGACAGATCTTGTAAGTGCAGAAGATGATGTAAATCTCCGCATGTCATCGGGCCCGCCGCCTCTGGATGACAAAGGGTGCAGAATGACCAAATTTTGTCTCTGCGTGCCATCGGACACGACTGTGTCTGAATGGCGAAGGGGTGCGGAATGACCAAATTTTGTCTCCGCGTGTCATCGGGCCCGCCGCCTCTGGATGACAAAGGGTGCAGAATGACCAAATTTTGTCTCTGCGTGCCATCGGACACGGCTGTGTCTGAATGGCAAAGGGGTACGGAATGACCAAATTTTGTCTCCGCGTGTCATCGGGCCCGCCGCCTCTGGATGATACAAGGGTGCAGAATGACCAAATTTTGTCTCTGCGTGCCATCGGACACGACTGTGTCTGAATGGCAAAGGGGTGCGGAATGACCAAATTTTGTCTCCGCGTGTCATCGGGCCCGCCGCCTCTGGATGACAAAAGGGTGCAGAATGACCAAATTTTGTCTCTGCGTGCAATCGGACACGATTGTGTCTGAATGGCAAAGGGGTGCGGAATGACCAAATTTTGTCTTCGCGTGTCATCGGGCCCGCCGCCTCTGGATGACAAAAGGGTGCAGAATGACCAAATTTTGTCTCTGCGTGCCATCGGACACGACTGTGTCTGAATGGCAAAGGGGTGCGGAATGACCAAATTTTGTCTCCGCGTGTCATCGGGCCCGCCGCCTCTGGATGACAAAAGGGTGCAGAATGACCAAATTTTGTCTCTGCGTGCAATCGGACACGATTGTGTCTGAATGGCAAAGGGGTGCGGAATGACCAAATTTTGTCTTCGCGTGTCATCGGGCCCGCCGCCTCTGGATGACAAAAGGGTGCAGAATGACCAAATTTTGTCTCTGCGTGCCATCGGACACGACTGTGTCTGAATGGCAAAGGGGTGCGGAATGACCAAATTTTGTTTCCGCGTGTCATCGGGCCCGCCGCCTCTGGATGACACAAGGGTGCAGAATGACCAAATTTTGTCTCTGCGTGCCATCGGACACGACTGTGTCTGAATGGCAAAGGGGTGCGGAATGACCAATTTTTGTCTCCGCATGTCACATGACCTCAGGGTCAGTATGACAGATCTTGTGGGGCGGCCGACAAAAGCAATGCTCTTGCTCCTACGTATCCTCCAATGAGGAACTCAGACCTACGTAGTTCTAGATAACTTGTGAGACTTGAAAAAGTCTCGGTGTTTTCTCCACTAAAATGCAAACATGCTTTAGCAAAAAGACCAATATTCCAACCGATTAGAGCAGCACATGCTTTTTTGAGTGAAAAACAATGCGTCTACCAGGGAAGGAGAGTCCGCTGATGGAATCCCCCATAACCATAAATGAGATTTTGGATGTGAGCATTTCGTTTCTAAATGACCATTTAGAGGAAACACTGGGTTCGACAAACATAGAAGAAATCCACTCAAGGTGTATCAATCTTGCACAGGTAAGTGTTTTATCCTAATTCCGAACCATAGATATGTCATGACTTGACTTTGCAAATTATTCCCTATCAAATCAAAAATTACATGCGTGATCATGGATCAATAGGACTTCCCTTGGGAATGGGTTCTTTTGGTGGGTTTTTCGGCTTTTGTGTGTTTTCGGCCTTTTCCTTTTCTGTTTTTGTTTGACGCGAGGCGAACAAGTCACCGACGCACAGGATTTTGGTTGGTAATTAAAGGGAGAAGACCAGTTTAGGTCGTGGTTTCCCTTCCTTCTTTTTGTTCATTTGGTGACAATTCTGTATTGTTCAGATATTGTCTGGTCAAAAAGACCTTTCTGCACATTTCTTCTGTTTTCTTTCGATCCTTGATCAGGAACTTTCTTTCCTTCCCTTTTTTACTTTCTCCCATTCTTCGGTTGGGAATTTTCTTTCTTTTCTTTTTTCTTTCTCCCACTCTTTGATTGGGAATTTCCTTTCCTCTTCTTTTCTTTCTCTTTGATTGGAAATTTCCTTTCCTCTCTTTTTTTCTTTCTTTGATTGGAAATTTCCTTTCCTTCTTTTTTGTTTCCGAGAGTAAGGATTGACATTCTCACCCTGGGTCAAGGTTTATGGTGAGTCAGGATTTTGGCTCAAGGTTTGTAGAATGGCTAGACATGATACATGTCGGGGTTTGGTTTGGCTCAAGGATAAAAGGGATGCCCCACATTTTTTCCATGACACAAATGCAAAAATGATGATTTGGAAACTTTATGCAAAACTGGTCATGCATGCACCTATGCGGACACTCAAGTGTCAAATTTTTATGGTCAAGCGATGCTAGGGCTCAGGATTCATTTCCTCTATTTTAAATCAACCCAATGTTTCCAAAATATGTTCTTTTATCAATTTGTGCATTCATCCGAGTCCATTTCGGGCGTCCGGGGAAATTTCATAGCATTCACCCTTCAGGTGTACACATTTTTCCAAAAACTAGTTATGATCAGTGAATGTTTTTTTCAAAGAAAAGTTGGAAGTCATCTCTTTTCAAAAGCATGTCGGTTTTTCAGCTAGACAACTTATTTTTCTTTTTCCATCTTTTTTTTTTCTTACTTGCTTTCTTTTTCCTTATTTGCTCTCTTTTTCTTTACTTGCTCTCTTCTTTTCTCATTTGCTCTCTTTTCCTTTACTTGCTCTCTTCTTTTCTCATTTGCTCTCTTTTCCATTTCATTTTTTTCTTTTCTATTTTTATTTTTATCATGATTTTTGTTTGTTTTACATATATTTTTTGGACGATGTTCCTAAACGAAGAACTCTACACGGTTCCAGGATTTCAAACATCATCGATAGTAATGATATATAAACACTAACGCAACAATCTAAACAAAATGTATGCGCTGTACAAATGACAATCGAAACAACAAAAACAAACATTAGTCCCTCAAGTCAAAACAATAACATAACATAAAAATGATAAAAGAAATATGAAAGAAAACATGAATCTTGGGGATCTCCCAGTCATGTATCTCCACTCCCTCCCAAGAAGTCAAGCAAATCGCCCATCTCCTCGTCCTCGTGGGCCTCTTCTCCATCGCCGGGAACTTCTGGGGGCGCCTCTCCCGCTTGGGCCTCGGGCCAATCTCCGGGCCATGCAACCTCTGCCCTGAAACTGGTCTGGAGTAGGGCATGAAAAAGAAGCGAAGCCCTGGCTCTGCATGCTGAGGCTCATCTGGTACAGACAATCATGGGTCTGTACATGTGCTCGGTGGTTGGCCGCCTGCTGGCGAACCAAATGCCGTAAATACTGCTCCATGTCAAATGCCCCAGCCTGGCCAGCCTGATGAGGTGGTGGTGGCGCGCCTGCGGCCTGTGGAGCATCACCCTGAGCCTGTCTCTGGGTACAGTACTTCTCAATAAAAGCTCGGGTGATAGGCGGCCGAATCACCTTGGTAGGTGCAACGGGGACTCCGAACGACTGGCAGAGTCCTGTGATCAGTTCGGGAAATCCCAGGGCCCTGTTGGACTTATCTGGATCCAAAGGGTGCCTGGTAGGCGCCATACCTGCAAAAATATAAATGGCATCAACGATTAACTGAGCCACATGGACGCTCATCCGCGTCAGGATGGCGTACACCAGCTGACACTTCGGTAGGGGGAGGTCAGAATTATGATCGCTGGGCAGGATGTTGCTGAGGAGCAACGTCATCCATATCTGGGTCAGGGTGGTCATGTTGGTGCGCATGATTCGCACTCACCTCCCTGCAGCAGTCCGGGCAAAATCCTGCCCCGGTATACATAGCAGTTGGGCGATGGCCTCCTCATCGAACCCATCAGACCGGTTCCTCCTCTGGCCATACTCGCACTCCTGGCCCTCTTCCAGCACTAACGGATATCCCAGGAGCTGACCGATAGCATCTGCATCGAACGGGATCCACTGACCCCTTACCCAGGACCTCATGTCACGCACGCCCTCCTCTGTTGGCCAAGCATTGGCATAAAACTCAAGGACTATTTCTGGATCGAACTTGGCCACGGGAGTAACCAGTGATGTCCATCGCCGGCGCCCTATTTCCTCCTGGAAATCAGTATACTCGTCGTCCCTGAGCTGGACGCGTCGCTCCCGGAGAAACGACCATCCCTTGATGGCCTCAAAGCGCTGCTGGTGTACCGCGCTCCTAAAACGGTGACTGTCATACTCAGGAGCGGAACTAGTTCCTTCGGCCACCTTATCCTTCCTGGACCTCTTTGAGGCAAGCTTCCTCGGGGCCATTTCCTGCGAGAGCAAACATTTGGAAAGTTAGTTTTACCAAGAAATGCTACTCTTAAAACAAAAATGGCATACAACATACAAACATCAATGTAAATTTAGAGTAAACTTATGCACATACTTTTTTACGAACGTTCACTTGCACAAGACATTCTTATAACTAAGAAAAATGCACCCATGTACAATCAAGACACATCCATTACCTAGATTATTTATATGTACTTCCAAGGTGTATTTGCTACCTACATCACATGCACTTCCTTGGCTAAATTTACATACATGCATACTCAAAGCATTTGGGGTACCAAAAATTGCACATGTGCACATTCCGGTATTTCTAATATTTATGCATATACAAACTTTGTGATGAATCATGGCTATCTACACAATAAGGTGATACATTTCATGCTTTATTCAAGTGTTTTTGCTACCTAAAGCCGTATGTAGATGCAATTGGCTTTGATGTTTTGATGATGATCATGATGATGTGTTGCAATTGATGCAAATGGGCTTTTCAAGATTAAAATTCAAGACAATACTTCAAGATTACAAGTCACAACATCAAGATGATCACTAGAATATTAGGAAGGGAATTCCTAATTGAATTAGCAAAGGTTTGGCCAAGTGATTTAAATTAAAAAGTGTTTCTCAAAGGTTTTACTCTCTGGTAATCGATTACCAGAGGATGTAATCGATTACCAGTGGCCAAATACGTTTTATAACAGCTACAAAAATTTGAATTCGAAATTTTAGACTGTGTAATCGATTACACAATTTTGGTAATCGATTACCAGCAGTTAGTAAACGTTTTAATTCAAATTTTAAAAGCTGTAATCGATTACACAATTACTGTAATCGATTACCAGACAGGATTTTCAGAAAAATAATTTCAAGAGTCACAACTTTTCGAAGGCTTTATTCATGACCACCAATGGTCTATATATATGTGACTTAAACACGAAATTGCTCAGAGATTTTCAGAACAACAAAGTGTTTATCCTCTCAAAGAGCAAATTCATTTTATCCTCTTAAGAATTCCTTGGCCAATTCAATTGCAATTCATTAAGGAATTATTTGAGTGCTCAATCTGTAAAATCCATCTCTTTCTAGAGAGATTTTTTCTTCTTCTTCTTCTCATTCTCTAAGGGATTAAGAGACTGTGAGTCTCTTGTTGTAAAGGATCTCTAAACACAAAGGAAGGATTGTCCTTGTGTGTTTAGAACTTGTAAAACGAATTTACAAGATAGTGGAACTCTCAAGCGGGTTGCTTGGGGACTGGACGTAGGCACAAGGGTGTGGCCGAACCAGTATAAAACTGAGTTTGCATTTTCTCTTCCCTTAATCTCCTTTATTTATTATTGCTTTATATTCATATTCAAATTGTTTCATTTGAATTAATATTTAAGAAGATTGTCATTAAGGGAATTCATAACTTGAGTAAAAAGTGAAATAGATTTTTAATTAGGGGAAATAGTTTGGAATATCTTAATTCAACCCCCCCCCTTCTTAAGATATCTGAGGCCACTTGTCTAACACCGCATGCGAATTCAAGTATATTTCCTTTTGCTGACTAAAATTGTATTCAAAGGTATATTTTTTTTGTAATGTATTTTCTTTACATAACATGCAATATGTATATATTTTTTGTGAGACATTTTGACTACTCAAAATTTCATGTACATACACCCTAGTATTTTGCTACCATATCCAAAGTGTAAATTGCCAAAGGTATTTTGCTACCTATTTTAAACCTACACATTTATGATGAGCAAAATTCCTAAACATCTAGACGTAGGGAAATTATTGTAGCGTGGCCCATAGCTGATTGCTGGCCAAAAAGGGTAACTTTACCCAATATGCACCTCCTCTTGTGTTTTTTTGCATAAAACTTTGGTTCCTAGGCCTAGGATATATGTGGGGCAATTACTCTAACCTTTTTCGGAAATGAATGCATGTCCCAACAAATAGAAAATATGTGCAAACCAAAATGCCCCATGGGTTGTTTCCTTACAAAGGTCACGCGCTAATGCCATTGAGGCATTTCACCGAACACTTGGTGGGCGCGCGTTTAGGTATCAATAGCAAGAGAATGGGGACAATGTGGCATGTCCCATTGCTTCAAAATGAATTATAGGCCTAGGGCCATCCCATACAAACCCCCAATCCAACCCAATCAAGCAAGAAAACAAACCAAAATTGCCCCACATATTTGAGCACATTCCCACATTTTAGAGCACCAAAAGGAGATCAAAATACACCAATGAAAAGCTAGAAAGCTTAGGGATGGAATACTTACTTGTTGGTGATAAACATAAGCACGAAACGGAATCAAAAAATGCGAAAAATGATGACCCTAGGGCTGCAAACTCGTAAATCCCGTGGGTATGGCTTTTGAAAGGGGGGAAAAGAAGTTCTTGAATGCAAAAACGTCCCCCCTTTCGTCATCCTTATATTTTGGTGCAGGGGTGGCTCGCCCAGGCGAGCTAACCTGCATTTTTTTTTTTTTGAGGGAAACATTAACCATGTCCCCTCCTTCCTCATGGATTAGCGTCTTGCCTAACTTGATCTTACTTAAGTTAGAATTAGGCGTTGATTACTTATTTTTAAAACAAACAAATAGTAAAAGAAAACTGCGAATACAAAGGATACGGGGCTGCCTTGCAGTGACGTTCTCTACTTGTTTAGCGCGGGGAAGGGGCGACGATCAGTCGGTTATGACCCCGTCCCCACTTGCATCCGTCCCTGTGTACCTGCAAGTAAGAAACAACCAGGTATGGCCAATCCTGACCGCGTCGTTGTCTTACCTTGGGTTGGTTTCTGCTGTTCATGTTTGGTCCCCACCCCAGAAGGTAGCTCAAGATGATCCTGCCCCTGTTTTACCACAACAATATGCATGCGTATGCGTATGCATGAATGTTTTCAAATGCAACAAATTTGAGCGAAAGTTGGTTTAGGTTCAATTTTAATTAAGCACCTGGGGCATCCCATGAACCGAGCGGAAGGGCTCAGGTGATCACAAATCAATGCAAGGTTTGAAACCAAGGTGAGGACTAAAGCCTCAAATCCACGTTCATTTCTTTGAAAGATTGTAACGAGAGATAAAGAACATGCAGCGACATCCTTAATTGCCTCGAATCCGTGGGGGAAATCCAGAAAACGCATAAAGATAAAGAACATGCAGCGACATCCTTAATTGCCCCAAATTCTAAGCGTAATATCGCTTGACGACATCAGAATTCACGGGTGAAGGTAGCTCTTCGCCATCCATGTTGGTAAGCACCAGGGCTCCTCCGGAAAAAGCCCTCTTCACAACAAAAGGCCCTTCATAGTTTGGGGCCCGTTTCCCTCGATTGTCCTTGACAGCATGGGACATTTTCTTTAGCACAAGGTCTCCCTCATGGAACTTGCGCAAGCGTACTTTCTTGTCGAATGCACTCTTCATTCTTTGCTGGTACACGCGCCCATGACTCATGGCCGTTAAGCGCTTACCCTCAATGAGGTTGAGCTGGTCATAGCGCGTTTGAGCCCACTCTGATTCCTTTAATCCGGATTCTGCCAAGATCCTTAATGACGGGACTTCTACCTCAAACGGTAACACAGCCTCCATCCCATATACTAATGAGCAGAATGACGGGACTTCTACCTCAAACGTTCCTATCAGCGGAATGTTTGGGTATCCTCCACATGAGAAAAGGACTCCTTCTTTTGCTTCCTTCCATCAGGGGAACCAATTGATTGTTCCACCTCCTATCTCGGCCAAAAGCTGGTCCCAATCTATTCTCCTCTTTTCAGTACACGAGCGATGGCTCAGGAGCGGACATGGATTCCTTGTGTCTTGTTGGAACAAGTGCGAAACCAACCAAACACAGAGGGCGGGCAAGCAACAGATGATCCGTGCGCTACTCTTTTCGCACCTTCGGTCAAATGTGTCAAATAAATCTGCCAAGACAGCTACCACCGGACTTTCCTTGCTATGGTGGTATGCAAGGAAAGCGTCGATTGCTGCTAGGTCCACCAAACCATCCACGTTTGGAAAGAGGACGACCCCAAAAATTAGCAAAGCTAACACATCCATAAACGGGACCCAATCTCCTTGATTGGCCATACCCCTCGCCTTGTCTTCTAGGTACCTCTGTGGTAGGCCCGCTATGCCATTCCGAGTCTGTTTTATGCGGTCCAAACCTCTTGCTGAATCCTTGACCACAGTTGCGATTCTGCTCAAAGAGGGGAGACACCCGGAGGAAAGGTATGGTTTTCTTCCCCCGAGAGGACACCCTAGAATTTCCTCAAATTCTTCAATGGTTGGTACCAATTGGAAGTCTCCGAATGTGAAGCATCTCAAAGGCTGGTCGTAGTATTGGGTGAGTGATGCAATGGCTTCTATGGATACCTCTGCTAAGGTCAACTCTAAGATCTTTCTGTAAGTCTTGCGGAAGGCTTGCATTTGGAGAGGTCCCATCAACCGCCCTAATTCCTTGATACTGGTGGTATCTAGGCTTTTAACCTTGACTTGGTAAAACCTCTTGCCGGCTTGAATTGTCCCCATGCTTACTAAAGTGAGACAAAAAGCTGGTGCAAATCAAAACTCCGATATCTCATGGGTGGAATGGATGAATGCATGAAGGAATGCATATAACACAGATGCAATCTAGGAATGCGGGGGTCCAGGGAATTTGTCCCCTTCTTAGATACAACGACTAGGGGTAGCAAAGTGCCCCAACGTACGTTTTTAAGAAGGCGACACGGACCCTCCGTTGGTTTGTTTACAGAAGGGATCAAGACAGAACCCAAATGCGATGCCTATGCAAAAGACACAATGCGGGAATGTACATAGTATGACAATATTCACTGAACATAAGCAAAAGGGTATATGATACTTATGCATGGCAGTTGTGAAAAATGGCACGCAGCGTATTCGCTCCGTGCCTCCATATTTAAGGGACCTATAAGGGAGAGAACTAACTAGGCATTTAGTGATAACCCCCAAGGTAGTCATATCTCTTTTGATAGTTTCTAGAGGCATCATTCTCTTCAAAGAACATATTGCAGCAGTAGGGACTACTAGCAACAATAAGTTTTCAAAGAGAAAAGCTCTAGATGAGGGTTCACTGTAATCAAGCAAGTCGGAGACCTAGCATGATCACAGATTCACCTCCGCTCCTTATGTTCCTATGAACCCGGGTATAGGGCCCTTTTTCACTCACAGTGTGTGCAAATAGTGTTGGTGTTTGTGTGCATCAAATGAATAAATATTTACCTCATGCATACATTTTAAAACACACTAAAAGCAATAAAGAGTTTATATACACAAGAACATAATGAAGGGAAACCAACAAAGGGGTAAGTCACGGTAAAACTTTGCACAAGATTAAATGGCCTAACTCTCTAAAAAAAGTCCCCAGTGGAGTCGCCAACTGTCGCAACCTACCCTTCGGCAGGAGGGCGACGCGTGACTCGCGGGATGCGTGTTCCACAAAAGGAATACGCGCGGAGTCGCCACCAACGTTTATTTGAGGAAAACGTCGGAAAAACCGGAAAAGACGGGATCTACGAACTTTTTAAGTGAAAGGCTCGGGAGTTGTATTTACGCGCGGGGAAGGTATTAGCACCCCACATGTCCGTCACAAGGGACGGCAGCCTTTAATCGAATGTGCAAACATGACTTTGATTTTTAGTTCCCTTTTATGTCCTTATATCCTTTATACCCTTTTTATATTTTTTCATTTTTTTGTGGTCGACAAGGGTGTTTCCCTTTGCTCCTACGTATTCCTCAATTTGCGATGAGGAAATCAGACCTACGTAGTTCTTTCTTATCAAGTGATTCTTTTTTACTTAAAAGGTGATCATTTTAAGGCGTTGGACCTTGAGAATGATCCATTTTACTTAGTAAGAAATTGAAATGACAAACTTCAAAAACCTATTTTTGTGGACGAGCTTGACTAGGCGAGTTGATTTTAGCCTTAGTTTCACTTTAGTTATTAGTCAATTCAATTAAGAATGAGAAATCCCAAAGAGAAAACGTCCGATTGATTTTCCGCTTTATTTTGCTGAAAGATATTTTTTGATTATTATATTATTTTTTACCTCTTTTTGATTTCCAACGTGGTTACGGCACGACCGAACGGTCGGAATTCATTTTAACCGAAGTTAACGGATAATACAATTCAAACGTTCGGTGGAAATTTATTTTATTTTTAGGTTAAGCGAGAAATGACTTAAGTAAAATGGCTTAAGCATGTCAAAAGGGGGCATAAAAAGTAAATGAAACGAGAATAGAAATACACAAAACACAATGTGGACCACCACGGGTACATAAAATGAATCGAAAAGCTTGGTTCGAGCTACTTACCCGTTGAAGATCGAAGAACGATGAAGAACGAACGAAGAACGTCGAAGAACAGTCGAAACCTTTGCGAAATTCCTCACGGAAAACGTTACGGAAACGTTTCGGAAGCGCCTCGGCTTAGATTTTCTTCACGGAAACAATTTTTCCAAGCAAATTCAAAAGAGAGAGAAGTGCCTAAGGGGCTGAACCCTTTTCCTTCCCACTTCCTCCCCTATTTATAGCAAAATAGGGGAGATGCTTGCCGCCCAGCTCGCCCAAGCGAGCTCAGCTCGCCCAGGCGAGCAGGGTTGCTTCCTCCAGAAGCAACAGCCTTCTGGAGGAATATTCTGGAGGGCCCAAGTGGGCCTGGTTGCTATTTGCACCCCCATTTTTACTAAGTACACCCCCTGCCTTTTTTTTTGGTGATTCTTTTTTCGTAAAGTTACGGAAACTTACGAATTTCGTAACGATACTTGTTTTCTTTACGTAATGTTATGGAACCTTGTGGATTACATAATCATCCCCTTTTTGACTTACGGAACGTTACAGAACCTCACTTATTTGTGCAACGATGCTTCCATTTGATTTCCGGTGTGTCACGGAACCTTACGGATTGTGCATCAATATTTTCTTTTGTTTTTCGGCATGTCCTGGAATTTCACAAATTGCCTAATGATGGGTGCCAAGCACCTCACAAGGACCAAAGAAAAGTCGCATGTCATCAAGCAAAGGTCCCCGGACGAAATTAGGGTATGACAATGGGCCTGGAGCCGGTGCCTTTCCTAGCGAAACATATTACTAGGGCTTTGGGGGTTGGGGGAACCTTCTTTTCTTCCGACTGCATGCAAATCTGTGGTTCTTCCCTATCTCCTTTGGACACTTCGAGCTGCCCCCTGTCCATGAGTCGTTGAATTAACTCTTCCACCGCAGGATAGGTTTCCATGTCGTGTGATTCCCTGAGATGAAACAAACATTTGTCCCTTTCGTCTCCGCCACGAGAGACCATGCATGCTGCTTGCAACGACTGGTAGATGAACTGTCTTGATGTAGCCACATCTTCTAATCTCTTTGCCCCTGATGGCCCATCCTCTTCGATGGCGTTTACGCTAGCCCCTCCATGACTGGCTAGTGGATTGGTTTTAACTTTGGGGCCCTCCTCTTGGAATGATAGCCAGTCGACATTTATTAGGTGTTGCACCTTATACTTGAACGGCATGCAGAAGTCAATGTTGTGTGGTATGCACACTTGGCATTCGAGTTATACCACTTGGGGTATGGTGGCTGGAAGACCTTCCCGGGTATGGCCACCACCAAATGATTTTCCAATAATGAGGGCCACAACTCGGAGTATGCCATGGGAATAGGAGAGAAATCGTCTTTCGGGGGGGGGGGGGGGGCATGCATTGCTATAGCTCGCGCCAGGAGTTGTATTATTGGCTGGCCGGGGAGTGGCTGGAGCTGTGTGATGGGCAGGCGTTTTTTCTGTTGCGGGAGGCCTTTACACTCGAGTTGGGAGGGAACTTCTAGCTCGGATCGAAAAGTTTGGATGGTTGTGCAGGTATGAGTTTTGGGCATTTTGGGGCGCTTTCATCCATGTTGGGGCGGTGGTGACCGGGTGGGTATCTCCTTCCTTTTTCGCGTGCCCACCACTGGGGCTCTTCTGTTGTTGTTGGGGGAAACATTAGAGGCATATTCAAACTTGCCTTTTCTCAGTCTGGACTCGATTCTTTCTCCGACGAAGACGAGGTCCGCAAAGTTAGCTGGCATGTATCCTATCAGCTTCTCATAGTAGAACGTAGGCAACGTATCTACCATAATTGTGATCATCTTTCTCTCAGTCATGTGCGGGATGACTTGGGCTGCTAGGTCTCTCCACCTTTGGGCATATTCTTTAATGGACTCATGTTCTCGCTTGGTCATGCTCTGAAGCTGGTTCCAATCAGGAGCCATATCCGTGTTGTATTGGTACTGCCTAATGAAGGTAGTTGCCAAGTCTTTCCATGACCGGATCTGAGAAGCTTCCAGATTGGTATACCATGCCACTACTGCTCCGGCTAAGCTGTCTTGAAAGAAATGCATCAACAGCTTTTCGTCCGTAGAATATGCCCCCATCCTTCGGCAATACATCCAAAGATGACCTTTTGGACATGTCGTCCCTTTGTATTTATCAAAATCTGGTACTTTAAAATTGGGAGGGATGACGATGTCAAGTACCAGACACAGATCCGCTAAATCCGAGAACGGGTAGTTGCCGAGGCCTTCTACTGCTCTCAGCCTCTCTTCAAGTAAATCAATCTTTCCCTTATCTTTTGCAAAGGGAACGAATTCTTTAACGGGTGCGGGTGGAGACAGGACATGGTGGACTATGTTTGGTTGGGGCAATTCATGGGGGGCCGGATCTTTGAGGGGAAATAGAGGGCCTAGATGGGCATCTCCTTCATCATCTTCTTGCAGAGGATAGTCGGCATAAGGAGGGAGTTTCCCCTCGAAGGTAGGGGCTTCGCTCAAATCGTCTGGAGCGGTACGGGGAGTGAAGTCCGGAGGCAAACCATAAGGGTAGGCTTGAGGACTATACCTCCGACCAAAAACCGTCGTGTTTCTGTCTCGGCCCAAGTTTATTGCAGGCTGTAGCACCGGTTCTGCTGCCCTAGCTGTATTGGAAGCGGTCGCCGTAGCATTATCTTCTATAGTTTTCTGAAGCTTTAGCATGGGCTTCGTGATAGAAGTCATTTGATCTTTTAAGGCTGATAGGTCGGCCTTCATCTGTTCTTGCACTCCCTCTTCATTATCCATTTTTATGGATCGAGTGTTATAGGGGTGCCTTTGCGCTTTCTTAGTTATGGTTAGTTCCCTAAAGAAACAAACAATGGTGAGTATGCCACCAAAACATGAATATGCTAATGAATGATCAGAGCACTTGGATCCACCTCAAGGCCTTTTTTAGATAACGTGATGAGTTTCAGAACTTCTCTTTTTATAAAAAGGAACAAAGCTTTTATCTAGCCAAGATCATACAAAAGTGTTACAACAGAACCTAACGATTTCTAATTATATGGGCCATCAAATCTATCATGTGTTGACAGTAATTGATTAGCCCATGAATTTCCTCAGGGGCTGAACACACTTCAGCGATGGCCTTTGCTTTGGCTAGTAGTCGCGGGAGATCTTGACTTCCATTTAAGGTCAAGGCGGACCTATCCATCCACATGGTCACTTCTTGATGCAATGCATCAATCACCCTCCCTTTTGCTTCCTTTTCGGCGTACGCTTGTGCGAAATCCTCTACTAGCTTTTGTTCATGGGTCAAAGACTAGTTTAACTCTTACTTGTACTGCCCTATGATAGCTAGCATGTTTCGCTCCGTGGCTTCCAAGTGTTGAGCCAAACTCCTCTTGGATCTTGAGCAAGCAGCTAATTCTTCCTTTAAGATCATGCCATGTACCCGTGACTGGTCTCTTTCCTCTCTCCGGAGCTTGAGCTCATTGTTGCTACCCGTGACTGGTCTCGAAGTTCTCCTCATTGATAACTTTCAACTTAGAGAGCCAATCTAACCCTCGCATATGAACTCTTAGCCATTCATGATAACCACCGATGATGCCATTACGGATGCCCCTAAGTTCTTTATCTTTCCTCAACGGACTTCTCCACGCCTTGTGGACTCTTTGTACAACCTTGAGACTTTGCGCCCCGAAATTTCTCACAAGGAAAGGAAAAAGGCTCTCTTCCATTGGTGCTCCCCTCATGGGGTACCCTAGCTGTCTTATGGCAAGTGCGGGATTATAGTTAATACAACCCCTTGTCCCTATCAACGGAACGTTAGGGTAGTCCCCACATGAGAAAAGAACTCCCTCCTTTCCTTCCTTCCATCGAGGAAACCAAATGATTGTGCTACCTCCTATCACAGCCAAGTGTTGGTCTCAATCGACTCTTCTCTTTTCGACGCACGAGCGATAACTTTGAAGCGGACACGGGTGTCTTATGTCTTGTTGGAATAGGTGTGAAACCAACCACACACTAAGAGCGGGTAAGCAGCAGACGATCCGTGAGCTGTTCTTCTCGCACCTTCGGTCAAATGTATCAAATAAGTCTGCCAAAATAGCCACCACTGGGCTCTCCTTGCTATGGTGATATGCAAGGAAAGCATCAATTGCGGCTAGGTCCACCAAACTGTCCACGTTCGGAAAGAGGACAACCCCAAAGATTAGCAAAGCTAGTATATCCGCAAACGAGACCCACTTTTCTTGACTTGCCATATCCCTTGCCTTGCCTTCCAAGTATTTCCATGGTAGGCCCACTACGCCGTTTCGAGTTTGCTTCATATGATCCAACTCTCTCGCCAAATCTCTGACCACAGCTGCAATCTTGCTCAAGGAGGAAAGAAACCTGGAGAAAAGATACGGTTTTCTTCCCCCAAGAGGGCATCCAAATATCTCCTCAAATTATTCAACAATCGGTACCATTTGGAAGTCCCCAAACGTGAAGCATCTCTACGGCTGGTCATAGTATTGGGCGAGGGATACAACAGCTTTCGTAAATAACTCCGCTGCGGTCAAATCTAAAATCTTTCCCTACACTTTGCGAAAGGCTTGCCTTTGGAGAGGTCCCATCAATCGTCCCAACTCCTTAAGGCTGGTGATATCGAGACCCTTAATCTTGACTTGATAAAATCTTTTTCCATTTTGATTTGTCCCCATCATTTACCTAAAAAAGGGGTGGATCAAGACTCCGATATGAATGATGCAATGCACATGCATGAAAACGTAAAGAAAACAAAACAAGGGGTAATTTACATATACGAGATCAAAAAAGATCCATCTTTTTAATACTACGGTTCTAGGCGGAGACCAATTATGGTCATCCGCACGCTTCTGCTATCTGTAAGACTCAATGAGTGATAAACGCGTAGAGAGAAGTTATGGTCATTTTGCTCCCTTTGTCATTCAAGAGCAGCAAGTTGAGTGATAAACGCGCAGAGACAAGTTATGGTCATTTTGTGCCCTTTGTCATTCATGGACGGTAAGTCGAGAGGTGGGCGGAGACAAATTATGGTCATTCCCTACACCTTTTCGCCATCTAGAGGAGATCATGTCCGGTGGCACGCAAAGACAAATTATGGTCATTCTGCGCCTTGTGTCAACCAAGAGGAACGAATTCGACAGTATCAGGATGATGTGTCGGAACTGATCACTTTCAAAAATTTTGCAGGTTCTACTGGCAGGGAGATTCACCGGCTAAATGGTGTTTCGCTTGAACGAAATTAGTGTCTTATCTTTACTTCCTTTTTATCTCCAATAAAAGACAAGTAAAGAGGGGCAACTGTCATACCCTAATTTTGTTCGGGGACAATCCGTTGTTGGGATGCGACCCTCGTTTGA
Source organism: Glycine max (assembly GCF_000004515.6). Lineage (NCBI taxonomy): Eukaryota > Viridiplantae > Streptophyta > Magnoliopsida > Fabales > Fabaceae > Glycine > Glycine max. The sequence continues at coordinate 16,339,265 of NC_038256.2, forward strand.
CCACTTCGAGGTACTCGGCACCCATCGTTAGGCAATGAGTGAAGTTTCGTGACGTACCGAAATCCAAAAAAGGGGATGATTACGTGATCCGTAAGGTTTCGTAACATTACGGAAAGAAAACAAGTATCATTACGTAATTCGTAAGTTTACGGAACGTTATGGAAAAAGAATCAGCAAAAATAGGCAAGGGGGTGTATTTAGTAAACAGGGGGTGCAAATAGCAACCAAACCCACTTGGGCCTTCCAGGAAGTTCTCCAGAAGGTGATGCCTTCTGGAGGAAGCAACCTAGCTCTCCTGGGCGAGCTGGGTGGCAAGCTTCTCCTTCCATCTGAGGATCACTAAAAATTAGTGAGAAAATTGTTTCCGTGAAGAAAATCCAAGCCGAGGCGCTTCCGTAACGCTTCTGTGACGTTTCCGTGGGTGATTTCGCAAAGATTTTTCACCATTCTTCATCGTTCTTCGTCCGTTCTTCGTCGTTCTTCGGTCTTCAACCGATAAGTTCCCTTAATCAAACTTTTCAATTCATTCGATGTACCCTTAGTGGTCCTCATTTGTTTCGCGTGCTTTTATTTTCATTTCATTTACTTTTCGTACCCCCTTTTGACGTGCTTTAGTCATTTATTTAAGTCATTTTCTCACCTAATCAAAAATAAAATAAATTTCCACCGATCATTCGTATTGTAACATCCTTTAATTTCTGTCAAAATGAATTCCGACCGTTCAGTCATGCCGTAACCACGTTTAAAACCAAAAAAGAGGCAAAATAATAATATAATAATAAAAAATATCTTTTAGTAAAATAAATCAAAAAAATAAATCAGACGTTTTTTCTTTGGATTTTTCTTTCTTAATCGAATTGACTAATAACCAAAGTGAAACTAAGGCTAAAATCAATTCATAAATCAAACTTTTGTCATCACCTCAAAAAGCCATTTTTAAAGGTCCAACACCTTGAAATGGTCTTTTCCGCTTTTATTGGTTAAATGTAGATTTCTAAAGGCCTAAAATCAACATGTAACTTTATTACCTCTTTCAAAAATAAAGAGATCATTAATGGTCCAATGCCTTAATATTCACTCTCTTTTCAAAAAGAATCGAAAGATCATTTAATGGTCCAACGCCTTAAATGACCTTTCATTCAATAAAAACATATTTTGCAAAAAAAAAAGATAAAAACAACTTAACCAAACACTTTGTTCTCAAAGAACTACGTAGGTCTGATTTCCTTATCACAATTGAGGAATACGTAGGAGTAAAGGGAAACACCCTTGTCGACCACAAAAAGATAAAAATATAAAAAGGCACAAAAAGATATAAGAACGTAAAAAGGGAAAATAACATAAATTAAAGTAATATTTGCACATTTGATGAAAGGTTGTTGTCTCTTATGACGGACGTGTGGGGTGCTAATACCTTCCCCGTGCGTAAATACAACTCCCGAACCCTTCACTTAAAGTTCGTAGACCACGTCTTTTCTGTTTTTTCTGACGTTTTCCTCAAATAAACGTTGGTGGTGACTCCACGCGTATTCCTTTGTTGGAACATGCTCCCACGAGTCACGCGTCGCCCTCCCGCCGAAGAGTAGGTTGCGACAAGGGGTATACCACCAACTGCTTGCCCTTCAGTGGCATATCCGAGGCAAGGCTCAAAGTCCACTAGATTGTGGTGGGGCATTTCATGTGTCTCCCCCATGGGTTGAGAGACATGTGCATGATCAGTTTGAGGTTGTCGGCTTTCAATGAGTATAGGAGCAGAGTTATTGACATCCTCACTGGGAGTGTATGCCACATTGGGTGGTGTATAGTTGGGAGGCAAGCCATATGGTGGGAAGGCGTGCTTGTTTTGAATTTGCACATAATAGAGGCCGCTCGTACTTCCCAAATCTTTGCCTACCATAGCTGAGGTTGGATTATTCATATGGTTGAGGCCAGATGGGGGCATCAGGTTCACCTTAGCAACAACGCTGGTAACGGCAACTGCAACCGCATTGGCTTCCATTATCTTCTTCATGCTCATCATGGCCTCCATCATTTGGCCATTTGCTTTTTCATGGCCTCCATGTCGGCCTTCATCTGCTTTTGCACCTCCTCTACTTCACCTATTACTCTAGCTCTAGCACGGGTTCGGTAAGGGCGTCGTAAAGCGTGTTCTTTCCTTTTGTTAACAATGATTAAGTTCGTTTTTTTTTCATGGAAAGAATGCAATGAGCAATGCAACCAACGAAAAGCATGGATGTATGCGAATGATGCATAGTTGAAGTATTGCGAATTTTTACGCAAGACATGGGGTTGAATCAATTTAGATTTTCAACATGGTCCATGACATCTTTGTCAAGGTGAAACTAGAAGTAACAAGGACATCAACAGTCCTAAATTTGTTTGGCAGTAGACGAAGCAGTAATGTAACCCGATCCATCTTTTGCCCCAATTTTTGCAAGATGGTTGCTTCCATACTTCAACTTCACTTGATGAACCTTTTTCATAAAAGCATGAGCTTGGTTAAACCCCATAACCCAAGGAATGGCAATTTCAATTGCCAATAATTTGACAACATTTCACAGAGATGAATGACTCGAGCATACTTTAGCTATGCATGGCAAATGTAATTATGAAATTGAGATGCATGAAGAAACATCTTTTCTTAGTTAACCTTGCATTATGTACCATGTTCAGTTATTTTGTTTTTATGTGAAACGGGTTTATGATCCCAACATGGTTGGCTCATGGTACCAAACATATGCAACGAAGAATGCAGCGTGAATTTTCATGCTTCCTTTTTTGTTTTTGTTTTGCAGAGTAAAATGCAAAGATCATGCATGAGTAAACATGAAATCAAATTGTATGCAAAAAACATGTTAGATGCAGATGCATGGTGATGAAGTGAATTATGCAAAATGCAATGCATGAATATGGTAAGTGACAAATGCAGGAACGATGCCATGAAGAGATTCTTATGCGGTGCATGATATGAATGCATTTACGGACATGAGAGACCAAAAAATCATATCTTCTTACTTGGGCATTTGGGGGCACAGTGCCCCATGTGTACAGTTAAGAAGGTGATATGGACCTTCCAGCTTCCTGTGACAAAATATGAGACCAACATACAACGCATGCGTGACGACATGATGCAGATGCACAAAAGCGCAATAGGGGGATGTACACAACATGGCAATATCCTCAAATAATCATACAGCAAAGGCGTACATGACATTTAGGTTATATGCATGGCAGTGTTTAAAACGCACGCAGCGTGTTCGCTTCATGCCCCTATTTTAGGGACCTAAATGGGAGGAACTAAAAGGCTTTTAGTGATAATTCCCAAGGTGGTCATATATCTCTTCATGGTTTCTAGAGGTATCATCCCCTTCAAAAAACATATTGCGGCAGTAGGGACTACCGACAACAATATGTTATCAAAGAAAAACTCAAGATGAGGGTTCACTGTTATCAAGCAAGTTGGAGACCCAACATGACCACAAATTCACCTCCACTCCTTATGTTCCCATGGACCCGGGTATAGGGCCCCTTTTCAACTCACCGTGCGTACAAATAGTGTTGGTGTTTGTGTGCATCAAATGAATAAATATCTATCTCATGCAAACATTTCAAAAACACACTAATATCATCAAAGAGTTATATATAAGAACGTAAGAGAAATAAAAGGAAACCGACAAAAGAGGAAGTCATGATATTGAATGAGATTAGAAGGCCTAACTCTCTAAAAATAGTCCCTAGTGGAGTCGCCAACTGTCGCAACCTACCCTTCAGTGGGAGGGCGATGCGGGGCTCACTGGTGCGTCTTCCATGGGAGTAAAATGTGCGGATTCGCCACCAACATTTATTCAAGGAAAACGTCGGAAAAACCGAAAAAGGTGTGGTATACGAACTTTAATCGTGAAAGGTTCGGGAGTTGTTTTTACGCACGGGGAAGGTATTAGCACCCCATGCGTTCTTCACAAGGGACAACAACCTTTAATCAAGTGTGCAAATATGACTTCAAAATGTTTTATTTTCCCTTTTTTATGTCTTTTTGGGTTTTTATGCTTTTTATGTGTTTTGTATTTTTTTGTGGTCGACAAGGGTGTTTCCCTTGCTCCTACGTATCCTCAACTGCGATGAGGAAATCAGACCTACATAGTTCTTTTTGAACTAAACGTTGGTTAAGTTGTTTTGATCTTTTTCCGCAAGATCGATTTTAATGGAACAAAAGTTGTTTAAGGCGTTGGACCATTAAACGATCTTTTGATTTTTGGAAAGGAGAGAAACATTAAGGCGTTGGACCATTAACGATCTCTTGGTTTTGAAAGGAGAGAAACGTTAAGGCATTGGACCATTAACGATCTCTTGGGGTGGTCGACAAAAGTGGGGCTTTTGCTCCTACGTATCCTCAATTGCGATGAGGAAATCAGACCTACGTAGTTCTTGCAAAAGTGGTAAAGTTACATGCTGATTTTATGCTTTTGACGGTCCATGTTAACCGATAAAAGCAAAGAGGATTGTTTAAGGCGTTGGACCTTAAAATGGTTTTTAGTGATTTTTGCGGACAAAGCTTGATTTGTGAGTTGATTTTAGCTTTATTTTCACTTTGGTTATTTAGTCAATTCATTCAAGGAAACTTTCAAAGAAAAACGTCCGATTGATTTTTTTGATTATTTTATTCGATGATATTTTGATTATTTTATTATTATTTTGCCTTTTTGGGTTCAACCGTGGTTACAGTGTGAACGATCGGTTAGATTTTGTAGCAGTGATTAAACGAGATTACAACACAAATGATCGGTTGAAATTCATTTTATCATTTATTAGGTGAGAAAATGACTTAAATAAATGGTTAAAAACTTGTTAAAGCGGAAGAAAAGAAAACTGAAAGTAAGCGAAATTAAAGTGAAAGTACACAAAACAAGTAGGGACCATTAAGGGTGCATAGAATGAATTGAAAGATTCAATTTTGGGAACTTACTGGTTGAAGACTGAAGAACGACCGAAGAACGGTGAAGAACAATGAAGAATTTCCACAGAATCGCTTACGGAAGCACTTCGACTCGATTTTTCTTCACGAAAACGTGTTTTTTTTGCCCAAAATAGCCGAAATGCATAGCTTAGGGGTCATGAACATTTTGAAACAGCCCCCCCCCCCCTCCCCTATTTATAGGGAAAAAGGGAGGTGCTTGTCGCCCAGAGGCTTCTTGAGGAAGATTTCTAAGCGCACCCCAATTACTAAGTTCACCTCCCTTTTCATACTTTACGGAAAAGTTACAGAAGCCTTACGAAAGTGTTTCGGATTTGATTTTCATCTTTTTTTCTCTTCCCTTTCACCAATGTTAAGTGAAATATGTTTACCCAAAGTTTTCAGAAATTTTACAGAAGCATTAAGGAAACCACGAAAGCCCCAGAAACCATTTTTCAAGAACGTGGAGGAGCTTGCCGCCCAGTTGCTTTCTCCTTAAGCAACCCAACTTCCAAAATGTTCCGGAAGGGCCTAGATTCGAATTGATATTTACACCCCTATCTTGATAAGTTCACCCCCATTTTTGTGTTTTTGGCCGTTTTCTTTCCGAAATCTCATGAAACTTTACGGATTCCACCGCGATGAGTGTTAAACCTTCCGAAGTGAAATTAGAGTGTAACAGTTTATTTACACACCCCACTTTGCTAAATACAATCTCGTTTTTGTGTTTTTGACCAGTTTCTTCTTGAAACATATTGGAACTTTACGGATTCCACAACGATGGGTGTTAAACATTTTGAGGTGGTCAAACGAAGGTCGCATGCCGACAAACAATGGTCCCCGGATGAAATTAGGGTATGTCAGACTCTAACTAGTTCAGGATAATAAGGCAATTTTAAGGACATAAAATCAACTAATCCAGAGTTTTAAAACACTTGATAACAATCAAATGTCTCATCATTAAAGAAATCTATGTCTAGGTACTTAGGGACTAAGATGATCCTAGAAGAAAATTGAGAATTATACTGTAGACATTGATCATAAGAAGAAAATAGAGTAGATGATCGTGGGGATGACAAGGAAGGAGGAATTGGTGTTGTGGGTGCTTCAGATGGTCCGTGGTGGCGATGGCCAGTAGAAGTGGTGATGGAGGACGTTCCCTTTTGCTTCTTCGATGATTCTGCCATTAGATAGTTTTAACAAATTTCAATCGGTGGAATCGAAAGAGGAATGAAAATGATGAAGATTGGGCTTTGTGGGTCATGATTTGGTTAAGAATTGAGGGAGATATGAAGGTTTGAAGATTAGAGAAAAAGAGGCACGTCGAGAGGAGTGTGGCTGCGCAACGCAACTGGTTTACGTGAGTATTTGTAGAAGATGATGTTGTGTAATCAATTACAAGGTTTGGTAATCGATTACAAGGTCACTTAGCCTTCTGGTAATCGATTACAAGATGTTGTAATCGATTACAGGCTATCTATTCTTGTGTAATCGATTACACGTAATGGTAATCGATTACCAGAACACTAACTAGGCTTGTTCCTCTAAAAAATATCTATGTCTATGCTAAAAACATCTAACTATATCAATCATCAACACTCATACGTATTTAATTCAATCAATCAAGCATCAATCACACAATAATACATCAATCAAACATAATAACAAGAATTTCTAGTAGTTAAGCAAAATCAAGCAAAATAGCTTACTTAACACAAACAATCAATCATTAAGCATAGATGTTTCAATCAATCAATCCTTATTTATCCAAATCACTAACATCTAAGAGACCTAATTCTCTTCTAATGGCAAAGTATGTTTCTTTGGGGAGAGGTTTTGTAAAGATATCAGCAAGCTGATTCTTTGTATCAACAAATTCTAGCACACGATCTCCCTTTAGAACATGATCTCTTAGAAAATGATCCCTAATTTCTATATGCTTGGTTTTAGAGTGTTGAACTGGATTTTTGAAGAGATTGATTGCACTTGTATTATCACACCTAATGGGTATATGGTCAAGAAGGATTCCATAATCAGAGAGTTGTTGCTTCATCCATAAAATTTGTGCACAACAACTACCGGCAGAAATATATTTCGCTTCTGCAGTGGATAAAGCAACACTATTTTGTTTCTTACTATGCCAAGAGACTAGAGCAGACCCAATGAATTGACAAGTTCCACTTGTGCTCTTTCTATCTATTTTAGAACCGGCAAAGTCTGAATCAGAGTATCCTATTAAGGTGCATGTGGAATTTCTAGGATACCATAAACCTATATTCATAGTACCTAATAAATATCTTATGATTCTTTTAACGGCACTAAGGCGTGATTGTTTGGGATTTGATTGAAATCTAGCACACATACACACACTAAACATTATATCAGGTCTGCTAGTAGATAAATAAAGAAGGAATCCGATCATACCTCGATATTTCTTAACATCTATTGACTGACCGGTTTCATCTTTATCTAAATAACAAGCAGTGCTCATTGGTGTAGCCATGTGCTTCACATTTTCCATGTCGAATCTTTGAATTAACTCTTTGCAGTACTTGGATTGATTGACAAAAATTCCATCCTTGGTTTGTTTAATTTGTAATCCAAGAAAGAAATTAAGTTCTCCCATCATTGACATTTCAAATTCACTTTGCATGTCATGAGAGAATTCCTTGCACAATAATTCATTAGTAGATCCAAAAATAATATCATCAACATAAATTTGAACCAATAAAATATCATGTGATTTTCTCTTTATGAAAAGAGTAGTATCTACTTTTCCTCTAGAGAAATCCTTTTCTAAAAGGAACTTACTCAGGTGCTCATACCATGCCCTAGGGGCTTGTTTCAAACCATATAAAGCCTTTTTCAATCTATAAACATGATTTGGCTTATCTAACATTTCAAAACCGGGGGTTGTTCAACATATACTTCTTCTTGAGTTAAGCCATTTAGAAAAGCACTTTTAACATCCATTTGATAAAGCTTAAAATTCATTATGGATGCATAAGCTAAAAGCATTCTAATGGCTTCCAATCTTGCAACTGGAGCATATGTTTCTTCATAATCTATTCCTTCTTCTTGATTATATCCTTTTGCAACTAATCTAGTCTTATTCCTAATGATTATGCCATGTTCATCTAACTTATTCCTAAATACCAATTTTGTTCCTATGATGGGGTAGTTTTCAGGTTTCTCTACTAGTTCCCACACATTGTTTCTCTCAAACTGATTTAGTTCTTCTTGCATAGCAACTATCCAATGATCATCTATTATGGCTTCATTTATATTTTTAGGTTCAATCATAGACACAAAAGCCATATTATTGCATAAATCTTTAAGAGAATGTCTAGTTGTTACCCTTTTTGAGATGTCATCAAGAATGTTGTCAAGGGGATGATCTCTTGAAGCTTTCCACTCTCTTGGAAGATCATTATTTGCTTTGACTTCTACTGGAGGATCTTCATTGCTTCCTTCTCCTTTTCCTTTAGAATCTTGTCTATGAATGTGCATTTGTTCTAAAGATTCTACAATATCATCTAAAATATCCTTTCTTGGAGAAATAGCATTAGACTCATCAAAGGAAACATGAATTGATTCTTCAATTGTCATTGTTCCCTTATTATATATTCTATAGGCCTTACTATTCATAGAATATCCAAGGAAAATTCCTTCATCTGACTTAGCATCAAACTTTCCTAAGTTTTCTTTTCCATTGTTTAATACAAAACATTTACAACCAAAAACATGAAGATGTGATATGTTCGGTTTTCTACCATTGAATAGTTCATATGGAGTTTTCTTTAAAATGGGTCTTATTAAAGCCCTATTCATGATATAGCATGCAGTATTAATGGCTTCAGCCCAAAAATATTTTGGAAAAGGAGTATCATTTAATAAGGTTCTAGCAATTTCTTCCAAAGACCTATTTTTCCTTTCAACAACTTCATTTTGTTGAGGGGTTCTAGGTGCAGAAAAGTTATGTTCAATGCCATGCTTTTCACAAAATAGATCAAATTCTTTATTTTCAAACTTACCCCCATGATTACTTCTAATAGATATAATTTTGAGATTTTTCTTATTTTGAATAACTTTTGCAAGTTTCTTAAATGCTTGAAATGCATCATTCTTATGAGTGATAAATAGTATCCAAGTATATCTAGAATAATCATCAACAATGACAAGTGCATAATAGCTTCCACCAAAACTCATAATTCTAGATGGACCAAACAAATCCATGTGTAACAATTGTAATGGTTGAGTAGTAGAAACAATGTTTTTAGATTTGAAAGAAACTCTAGTTTGTTTTCCCTTTTGACATGCATCACACAATCTATATTTTTCAAATTTCAATTTAGGCAAATCAAAACCTAAATCTTTTGAAATTAATTTATTTAAGTGTTCCATGTTTATGTGAGCAATACGTTTATGCCATAGCCATGGATCATCATCTTTGCTGAGAAAGCATTTATTATTATCTAGTTTTTGGCTTAAGTCTATCATATAACCATTGTTGACTCTATACCCTATATGCTTTATATTAGTATCATGTTTATGTTCAATGAGACATTTTTGAGAATCAAATGATACTAGATAGCCTTTATCACATAATTGACTAACACTAAGCAAGTTGTGCTTAAGGCCTTGAACAGGTAGAACATTTTCAATGGAGTTTGAAGAATTCATACCTATTTTTCCAACTCCAAGAATTCTACCTTTGTTGTTGTCACCATAAGTTACATGCCCGCTTTTCTTGGGAGAGATATGTGTGAACATTGATGAATCTCCCATCATATGTTTTGAACAACCGCTATCTATGTACCATTTCTTCTTCAAGGATACCTACATGATCAAGTTTGTGACTTAGGTACCCAAACTTTATTGGGTCCTTGGGTGTTAGTGTTAACTAAAGATCCTTTTGGGACCCATATCATTTTGATATTGTTGCAATTTTTCTTAAAATAACATGTAGATGTGCCATGCCCTTTTCTTCCACAATAAAAACATGTAATGAAAGGAGAATTATATTTTTGTGAGGATGAAAAGAAACTTTTGTAAAACTTTGGTTGTTTTTCTGGTTTGTATCCAATTCCTACTTTATCAAGAATACATCTTTGATTTCCTAATATGACATCTAGGTTATTCTTGCCAATAGAAAATTTTGCAAGTGAGTTTTTCAAATTTTTAATTTCTTCTACATATTTGCTACAACATTTACATGAATTTACTTTTTCATTAGTCATAGTAGAAACATGAACTTTATCACTAGATTTAGAGATTGAAACTTCAGTTTTAAGAATATCTATTTCTCTGTTTAATTTTGAAATTTCTTTCTCTAAATCTGAAATTGTTTTCTTAGATGAAGAAATAAGTTTTGCTAGTTTAATTGATTCACTATGTAATTCAGCAAATGCATCTTGTAACTCATCAAAAGAAATAGATTTGTTAGAAGATGTTACCTCTTTGTCGCTTTCATAATTTTTGCCCATTAGACATAGATTAATCATTTCTTTTTCAGAATCATCAGATGATTCTAAGTCGTTATCATCCCATGTGATATAGGCCTTTGCCTTCTTATCTCCAATAGTCTTCTTTTCAGACTTCTCTATCTTTTTCTTAAAGATTGGACAATCAGCCCTCAGATGTCCAGGTTGATTGCACTCAAAGCATTTTGGGATTTGAAATGACTCTCCAGTCCTTCTTTTAGGTTTGAAGTTTTGTCTTCTTTGATTTCCTCTCATTCTAATAAATTTGTTGAATCTTTTGACAAAGAGGCTAAGATCTTCATCTTCATCAAAGTCAATTGAATCTTCTATGTCACTTTCCTCTTGGATTGAAGATGAGGCTTTAAGAGCAATTCCCTTCTTCTTCTTATCATTTTCTTCATGTTGATTTAGTCTTTGCAACTCCATCTCATGTTCCTGTAATTTTCCAAATACTGTAGCAAGAGACATAATAGACAAATCTCTAGATTTTGTGATGGTTGTTACTTTTGGTTGCCACTCTCTACTTAGACATCTTAACACTTTATTTATGAGATCCTCGTTTAGAAAAATTCTTCCTAATGATGCAAGATAATGTGACACACAAAGTAACATCAGCTTATCACCCTCAGACCAATGGGTAGGCAGAAGTATCAAACAGGGAGTTGAAATTTTTTTTGGAGAAGATGGTAGCTTCTACAAGAAAGGACTGGTCCATTGAAATTTTTTTGGAAGTCTAACCCCATTACAAGCCTAGAAAGTCCTTCGGATTCAATTTTGTGTGTTCATTGCTGTATGAGATGAGATGAAATGCAAAGGTTGGAACTTGTGTTGGTTGTTTATGATGAAATAAGCCTAAACACTTGAGCTTGAGTGAAACAATGACTGTGAGGTTTTGGTTGATGATCCTTCCTTGATTTCTATCATGCTTACTAGCTTATTTCTGCTGTGACTCTAATGCATATGCTCCTATCTTTGAAAAGCTGCATGCTTGTGAGAAGTGATCGATTTAAGCATTCCATGATATTCAGTTCATATGGTTGAATTCCTTTATGAATCAGACACCATTTTCTTTTGATTAACCACTGTCTTTGTCACTTGAGGACAAGTGAGTTTTTCTTTCTTTGCTTGAGGACAAGCAAAGCTGTAAATTTAAGGGAGTTTGTTAGTCACCTTATACGATTAACTTTTGTATACAAATCATTTTCCAAAACTTGTATAGTTCCCAATTTATGGTTATTTTTTAGTGATTTTGTAAATTAATTTTGTTTTATGCATAAAGTTGTCTCTATAATATGTCCATTGGATTTAATGATGAAATATGTGCAATTTTAGGTGAAAAAGAGGCTAAGTCATGAAGTGCCAAAAGTGATAGTTGAGCTTAGCTCATCAGTAGGCTAAGCGCGCATCCACTGCTAAGCGCAGATTCAATGCTCTTAGCACAACAGAAAAATCTGGCAGGCCATCAGCATCAAGGTTGTGTGCTAAGCGCGAGATCAGTGCACTAAGCGCAATAGTTGTCTTCAGCCAGGCTCAGAGCACAACAGGCACTAAGCCCGAATCCACTTACTGGTGCTACGCACGAGGGTGGCGCTGAGCGCAACATTTCAAATTCAGATCCTATTTAAAGCCTGTCTTGTGCAGAATTAGGGTACAAAACTTTTACACAGATTTTTTCAACATTCCAGAGCACACCACAGTGCCTATTTCGGGAAAAGAGCTCTGGAGGCAGCAAGAGGAGAAACTTTTGCAAAGATACCTAGGTTTTTTAATCTCATTATTGTTAGGGTTTCTTCTATAATGGCTGGCAAAACACCCTTGTTGGGGATTTCTAAAGAACAACTGATGTAATTACTTTAATATCTAATTGATTGTGTTTCGTGTGTTCAATGCTTCTTTCAGTGCTTAAATTCCGTATGCTCTTGGTCTGATCACCCATTTGTGTGCATAGTTAGGTGACTTTAGCATTGGGAAATGTATTGTTGCCTTAGAACTTGAATGAAGCAGAATTGAAACTTAGTCTTACAAGAGGGATCTGTGGATTAAGTTTTGGTTTTAAGTATGTTGTTACAATAATTCTATTTAGTCTAAGTCTAGTCCAACAAGAGGGATTTGAGGACAAAGCTTAGGCTAAATTAGTCTAAACTTTCATAAGCTATTTAAGCTAAGTCTAATCAACAAGAGGGATCTGAGGATGAATCTAAGTCTAAACCTAGGAGGGCTGTCTAAATTTAGCCTAGTCCAACAAGAGGGATCTGAGGATGAAGCTTGGATTGATTCAGTCTAACTAGGGGTCGAGGTTTAGTAATTTAGGCTACAACACAGAACACAAAAGCATGATTGATTAGAGAAACATCTTTATATACATCAGCTCGTCTGCTAGAAAGACCTAACACCTTTACCTACTGCTGTCAATTTTACTTACTTGCATTTTTACTGTTTTTAGCCTAGAAATAGTTTAATTCTATTCCAAATCATCAATTATCAATGTTTCTTTCAACAACGCCTTATTCCTGAATTTAACCTTGTCTTAGACTAGTTCCCTGAGTTCGATACTCGGATTCATCCGTTTTAATTTTAAATACTTGACGATCCGGTGCGCTTTCCGATAAACCAGATTTCGCTTGAACATATTTGCATAAAGAAAAAGTTGACCAAAAAGTAACTGCAGGGGAAATCCAACAAAGTATTTATGGCGTTGTTGCCAAGGAACTAGATTAAAGAAGAGTTTAGTTCAATTTTACGACATTGCTTTATATTTTTTCTTTTCTGATTCATTGATTCTTTTGTTCATATTTTAGTTATCGTACATTCAATGTTCTTTTGAACTGGATAATTGTTGTTTTATTTTCTTGTATGCAAAGAAGATCTGCTGCAGGTGATTTGATTCCCATTGATTTGGAGATTAACGCCACTTGTAGAAGGCGTAATTCAGAGAGAATCAGAATTTTTTTGCAAGATTTAGAAGCAGCAGCAACTCCAAAAGAAGAACCTCGATCTTCCAAGGCATCTTCTAGTTTTCCTATTGCAGGGCATTCTTATATAGAATCTGTTGAAGACACAATCATGGCTGAAGAGCCAAGAAGAGTAACCCTGGAGGATTATTCATGTTCTACTTTGCCATAATTTTTCACTAGTATTGCACAACCAGAAGTTCAAGCTCAAACAATTACATATCCTCCTTCTTTGATACAGCTAATTCAAAATAATTTGTTTCATGGTTTACCCAATGAAGACCCTTATGCTCACTTGGCCACCTATATAGAGATATGCAATACTATTAGGTTGGCGGGTGTGCCTGCGGATGCAATCAGGTTGAGTCTGTTCTCATTTTCTTTATCTGGAGAAGCTAAGAGGTGGCTTCACTCTGTTAAAGGAAACAGTATGAAGTCATGGGATGAAGTGGTAGAAAAGTTCTTAAAGAAGTACTTCCCTGAATCAAAGACTGCAGAAGGCAAAGCTGCCATCTCTAACTTTCATCAATTTCCAGATTGTCATACCCTAATTTCATCTGGGGACCTTTGCTTGATGACATGCGACTTTTCTTTGGTCCTTGTGAGGTGCTTGGCACCCATCATTAGGCAATTTGTGAAATTCCGGGACATGCCGAAAAACAAAAGAAAATATTGATGCACAATCCGTAAGGTTCCGTGACACACCGGAAATCAAATGGAAGCATCATTGCACAAATAAGTGAGGTTCCGTAACGTTCCGTAAGTCAAAAAGGGGATGATTATGTAATCCACAAGGTTCCGTAACATTACGAAAAGAAAACAAGTATCGTTACGAAATTCGTAAGTTTCCGTAACTTTACGAAAAAAGAATCACCAAAAAAAAGGCAGGGGGGTGTACTTAGTAAAAATGGGGGTGCAAATAGCACCCATGCCCACTTGGGCCCTCCAGAATATTCATCCAGAAGGCTGTTGCTTCTGGAGGAAGCAACCCTGCTCGCCTGGGCGAGCTGGGCGGCAAGCATCTCCCCTATTTTGCTATAAATAGGGGAGGAAGTGAAGAAGAAAAGGGTTTAGCCCCTTAGGCACTTCTCTCTCTTTCGAATTTGCTTGGAAAAATTGTTTCCGTGAAGAAAATCTAAGCCGAGGCGCTTCCGAAACGTTTCCGTAACGTTTTCCGTGAAGAATTTCCCAAAGGTTTCAACCGTTCTTCAACGTTCTTCATTCGTTCTTCATCGTTCTTCGATCTTCAACGGGTAAGTACCTCGAACCAAGCTTTTCGATTCATTTTATGTACCCGTGGTGGTCCACATTGTGTTTTGTGTATTTCTATTCTCGTTTCATTTACTTTTTATGCCCCCCTTTTGACGTGCTTAAGCCATTTTACTTAAGTCATTTCTCGCTTAACTTAAAAATAAAATAAATTTCCACCGAACGTTTGAATTGTATTATCCGTTAACTTCGGTTAAAATGAATTCCGACCGTTCGGTCGTGCCGTAATCACGTTGGAAATCAAAAAGAGAAAAAAAATAATATAATAATAAAAAAATATCTTTCAGCAAAATAAAGCAGAAAATCAATCGGACGTTTTCTCTTTGGGATTTCTCATTCTTAATTGAATTGACTAAATAACTAAAGTGAAACTAAGGCTAAAATCAACTCGCCTAGTCAAGCTCGTCCATAAAAATAGGTTTTTGAAGTTTGTCATTTCAATTTCTTACTAAGTAAAATGGATCATTTTTAAGGTCCAACGCCTTAAAATGATCACCTTGTAAAAAAGAATCACTTGATAAGAAAGAACTACATAGGTCTGATTTCCTCATCGCAATTGAGGAATACGTAGGAGCAAAGGGAAACACCCTTGTCGACCACAAAAAGAGAAAAATATAAAAAGGGTATAAAGGATATAAAGACATAAAAAGGGAACGTAAAAATCAAAGTCATGTTTGCACATTCGATTAAAGGTTGCCGTCCCTTGTGACGGACGTGTGGGGTGCTAATACCTTCCCCGTGCGTAAATACAACTCCCGAACCTTTCACTTAAAAAGTTCGTAGATCGCGTCTTTTCCGGTTTTTCCGACGGTTTCCTCAAATAAACGTTGGTGGCGACTCCGCGCGTATTGCTTTCGTGGAACACGCATCCCGCGAGTCACGCGTCGCCCTCCCGCCGAAGGGTAGGTTGCGACAGTTGGCGACTCCACTGGGGACTGTTTTTAGAGAGTTAGGCCATTTAATCTTGTGCAAAGTTTTGCCATGACTTACTCCTTTGTTGGTTTCCCTTTATTATGTTCTTGTATATATAACTCTTTGATGCTTTTAGTGCATTTTTGTATGCATGAGGTAAATATTTATTCATTTAATGCACACAAACACTAACACTATTTGCACACACGGTGAGTTGAAAAAGGGCCCTATACCCGGGTTCATGGGAACATAAGGAGTGGAGGTGAATCCGTGATCATGCTAGGTCTTTGACTTGCATGATTACAGTGAACCCTCATCTAGAGTTTTTCTCTTTGAAAACATATTGTTTCTAGTAGTCCCTACTGCTGCAGTATGTTCTTCGAAGGGGATGATACCTCTAGAAACCATCAAGAGAGATATGACTACCTTGGGGGTTATCACTAAAAGCCTAGTTAGCTCTCTCCCTTATAGGTCCCTTAAATAGGGGCACGGAGCAAACACGTTGTGTGCCATTTTTCACACTGCCATGCATAAGTATCATATACCCTTTTGCTTATATTTGTTTGTGAATATTGTCCTACTATGTACATCCCCGCGTTGTGCCTTTCGCATATGCATCATGCGTGGGTTTCGTCTTTGATCCCCTCACTTTAGCAAACCGACGGAGGGTCCGTGTCGCCTTCTTAAAAGCATACGTTGGGTGCCACGCTGCCCAAACGTTGTATCCAAGAAGGAAACAATTTCTTGGGCTCCCGTATTCGTAAATTGAATCTGTGTCATATGCATTTCTTCATGCATTCATCCATTCCACCCATGATAGATGTCGGAGTTTTGATTCGCACTAGATTTTATTTCACTTTAGTAAAACATGGGATCGAGTCAAAAGCCTTCGCTTAAAAAGAGGTTCTATCAAGTCAAAATCAAGAGGTTAGAGGTCACTAATTTACGAGAGTTGGGGCAGTTAATGGGTCAACTTCAACGGCAAGCCTTCTGCAAAGCCTACGGTAAGATTTGGGACCTAGCTATGGTAGAAGTCTCCATGGAACCGATTGCATCCCTTTCCTAGTATTATGACCAGCCCCTAAGGTGCTTCACATTCGAGGACTTCCAGCTAGTGCCGACTGTGAAAGAGTTTGAAGAAATCCTGGGATGCCCACTGGGAGGAAGGAAGCCATATCTTTTCTCTAGGTTCTATCCTTCCACGACAAGAGTTGCCAAGGTAGTGAAAATCTCAGCACAAGAGTTGGACCGGGTAAAGCAAAACAGGAATGGGGTAGTCGGAGTACCAAGGAAGTATTTGGAGGAAAGGGCAAAGGCCTTGGAAAATCAAGGCAAATGGGCTTTCTTTTATTGACATCTTGGTGCTTTTGATCTTTGGAGTTGTCCTCTTTCCGAATATGGAAGGGTTAGTGGACCTAGCAGTGATTGACGCTTTCCTCGCCTTTCATCATGGCAAGGAAAGCCCGGTCGTCGCCATTTTGGCCATGTATGACACGTTCGACCGGGGAGGTGAAAAGAGTGGCGCAAGAATTGTTTGTTGTGCACTAGCTCTCTATGTGTGGCTGGTTTCACACCTTTTTCTCCAAGAAGGAAGGAAGAATTAGGATTCTATCTTCATACGAAGGATGTCCAAATGTTCCCTTGATGGAACAAGGGGTTGTATTAATTATAATCCCGTCCTCGCCATAAGACAGCTTGGCTACCCCATGAGAGAAGTGCCATCAGATGAAAGCATCACGCCTTTCATCGCACGGGGTTTCAGTGACCACAACGCAAGGGTACTCCAAGGAGTTCGCAAGGCATGGGATGCGGTGTGAAGAAAGGACAGAGAGCTTAGGGGAAGCAGTAATGGGATCATCGGCGGCTATCATAAGTGGCTGAGAGTCCGAACACAAGGATTGGATTGGCTCCCAAATCTAAAGACTGTGAGAGACGATGAGGTTAAAGCTTCAAAAGAAAGTGATGAGGTACAAGCCCTAAAGGCAGAGCTTGAAAGAGCCCGAGTAGTCGAAGAGAAGTTCAAGTCCATAGCCATCAAAGTCTGAAAAGAGTATGATGAACTAAGGGACGTCAATATGGCCATAGCTGAAGCCTTGGAACGAGAAACCAAGAAGGCCCGAAAGGAAGAACACGACCAAAGCAAAGTTTTGAGGGGCTTTATAGGGCAGCAATAGTGAGCTCAAGCTCCGAAGAGGTGAAAGGAATCATCACGGGTCAAAGGCATGATCTTGAAGGACGAGCTAAAGGTTTGCCTTAGGTCGAAAAGAAATTTGTCCCAACAGTTAAGCGAGACTAAAGGGAATATGTGGGCCATCATCGATAAGTGCAAAAAGAAGCTAAATCTAGCGGCGACTCACGAGCAAAGGCTAGAGGATGAGTACACCAAGATATCAGCAGAAAGGGAAGCAAGGGAAAGGGTAATTGATTCATTGCACCAAGAGGCAACAATGTGGACGGACCGATTTGCTCTTACTTTGAACAGGAGTCAAGAACTTCCCCGATTGCTAGCCAAGGCCAAAGCAGTGGTGGACACCTACTCCGCCCCCGAGGAGATCCACGGACTTCTCAGCTATTGTCAGCATATGATAGACTTAATGGACCATATGATTGGAAACCGCTAGGAAGTTTGTATTGTCGCTTAGATCTTGACTAGTTTTAACTTTTTGAATAAGATGAGTTTATCCCACGTTTTTACTCCAAAATTCAGTGCGAATCAAGTCACTCCCGCATTTTATCTCTACCATGCATTGTATGTTGGTCTCGTCCTTTGTCACGGGAAGCCGGAAGGTCCATATCACCTTCTTAATTGTACACATGGGGCACTGCACCCCCAAATGCGCAAGTAAGAAGAGATAATTTTCCGGGCTCTCGTGTCCGTAAAATGCATTCATATCATGCACCGCATAAACATCTCTTCAGCATCATAATGAACATATCGTTCCTGCATTTGTCCGTTATCACATTCCCATTTTGCACGAGTCATTGCATCATCATATGCGTTCAACATACTTTTTGTTTGCTCATACATGATCCTTGTATTTTCCTCTACAAAACAAAAACAAAAAAAAAAGGGAAGTACGAAAATTCACGCTGCATTCTTAGTTGCATATATTCGGTACCATGAGCCAACCATGTTGGGATCATAAACCCATTTCACTTAAAAACAAAATGATTGAACATGGTACCTAATGCATGTTTAACTAAGAAAGGATGTTTCTTCGGGCATCTCAATTTCATAATTACATTTTCCATGCATAGCTTAAAGTATGCCCGAGTCATTCATCCCTATGAGATGTTGTTGAAGTATTGGCGATCAGAATTGCCATTCCTTGGATTATAGGGTTGAACCAAGCTCATGCTTTTACAAAAAGGTTCATCAAGTCAAGTTGAAATATGGAAGTAACCGTCTTGCAAAATTGGGGAAAAAGATGAATCGAGTCACATCACTGCTTCATCTACTGCCAAACATATTTAGGATTGTTGATGTCCTTGTTACTTCCAGTTTCACCTTGACAAAGATGTCATGGACCATGTTGAAAATCTAAATTGATTCAACCCCATATCCTGCGTAAAATTTCGCAATACTTCAACTGTACATCATTCGCATACATCCATGCTTTTCATTGGTTGCATTGCTCATTGCATTCTTTCCTTGAAAAATAAAATAAAATAAAATAAAATGAACTTAATCATTGTTATCAAAAAGAAAAGGACACGCTTTACGGCGCCCTTACCGAACTCGTGCTAGAGCTAGAGTAATGGGTGAAGCAGAGTGTAGATGCAATTGGCTTTGATGTTTTGATGATGATCATGATGATGTGTTGCAATTGATGCAAATGGGCTTTTCAAGATTAAAATTCAAGACAATACTTCAAGATTACAAGTCACAACATCAAGATGATCACTAGAATATTAGGAAGGGAATTCCTAATTGAATTAGCAAAGGTTTGGCCAAGTGATTTAAAATAAAAAGTGTTTCTCAAAGGTTTTACTCTCTGGTAATCGATTACCAGAGGATGTAATCGATTACCAGTGGCCAAATACGTTTTATAACAGCTATAAAAATTTGAATTCAAAATTTTAGACTGTGTAATCGATTACACAATTTTGGTAATCGATTACCAGCAGTTAGTAAACGTTTTAATTCAAATTTTAAAAGCTGTAATCGATTCCACAATTACTGTAATCGATTACCAGACAGGAATTTCAGAAAAATAATTTCAAGAGTCACAACTTTTCAAAGGCTTTACTCATGACCACCAATGGTATATATATATATGTGACTTAAACACGAAATTGAAGAGAGATTTTCAGAACAACAAAGTGTTTATCCTCTCAAAGAGCAATTTCATTTTATCCTCTTAAGAATTCCTTGGCTAATTCAATTGCAATTCATTAAGGAATTAATTGAGTGCTCAATCTGTAAAATCCATCTCTTTCTAGAGAGATTTGTTCCTCTTCTTCTTCTTATTCTCTAAGGGATTAAGAGACTGTGAGTCTCTTGTTGTAAAGGATCTCTAAACACAAAGGAAGGATTGTCCTTGTGTGTTTAGAACTTGTAAAAGGAATTTACAAGATAGTGGAACTCTCAAGCGGGTTGCTTGGGGACTGGACGTAGGCACAAGGGTGTGGCCGAACCAGTATAAAACTGAGTTTGCATTTTCTCTTCCCTTAATCTCCTTTATTTATTATTGCTTTATATTCATATTCAAGTTGCTTCATTTGAATTAATATTTAAGAAGATTGTCATTAAGGGAATTCATAACTTGAGTAAAAAGTAAAACAGATTTCTAATTAGGGGAAACAGTTTGGAATATCTTAATTCAACCCCCCCTTCTTAAGATATCTGAGGCCACTTGTCTAACAAGTGGTATCAGAGCTTCATTCTTGTACAAGGTTTAGAAGCTTCAAGAAAAAGATGGCCTCAGCAAATTCCTTATTTCCAGAAGGAAATTCTATCAACAGACCTCCAATCTTTAATGGAGAGGGTTACCACTACTGGAAAACCCGAATGCAAATTTTTATCGAGGCAATAGATCTAAATATCTGGGAAGCCATAGAAATAGGGCCTTATATACCCACCACAGTAGAAAGAGTTTCAATAGATGGTAGTTCATCAAGTGAAAGCATAACCATAGAAAAACCTAGAGATAGATGGTCTGAAGAGGATAGAAAACGAGTACAATACAACCTAAAAGCCAAAAACATAATAACATCTGCCCTAGGAATGGATGAATATTTCAGAGTTTCAAATTGTAAGAGTGCTAAGGAAATGTGGGACACTCTTCGATTAACACATGAAGGAACTACAGATGTTAAAAGATCTAGGATAAATGCACTAACTCATGAGTATGAATTATTTAGAATGAATGCAAATGAAAATATTCAGAGTATGCAAAAGAGATTTACACATATAGTAAATCATCTAGCAGCCTTAGGCAAAGAATTTCAAAATGAAGATCTTATAAACAAGGTGCTAAGATGTTTAAGTAGAGAATGGCAACCCAAAGTAACGGCTATTTCTGAATCAAGAGATTTGTCTAACATGTCTCTTGCCACTTTATTTGGTAAGTTGCAGGAACACGAGATGGAACTATTGAGATTGCACCAAAATGAAGAAAATGACAAGAAAAAGAAAGGAATTGCTCTTAAAGCATCATCCTCAATTCAAGAAGAAAGTGATCAGGATAATGATGCAGACGATGATGATGATCTAAGTCTCTTTGTAAAAAGATTCAACAAATTTCTTAAAGTAAGAGGAAATCAGAGGCGACCAAATTTTAAATCAAAGAGAAGGACAGAAAATTCATCCTCTACTCTAAAATGCTTTGAATGCAATCAACCTGGACATCTGAGGGTTGATTGTCCCATCTTCAAGAAAAAGATGGAAAAATCTGAAAAGAAAAATCATAGTGAGAAGAAACTAAAGAAAGCATACATCACATGGGATGAAAATGATTTGGAATCCTCTGATGATTCTGAAAATGAAGAGATAAATCTTTGCCTTATGGCAAAAAGTTACGAAAGTGATGAAGAGGTAACATCTTCAAACAACTTATCTATTTCCTTTGATGAATTGCAAGATGCATTTGCTGATTTGCATAAAGAATCAATTAAACTTGCAAAATTAGTTTCATCATCAAAGAAAACAATTTCAAATTTAGAAAATGAAATTTCAAAATTAAACAAAGAATTAGATCTTCTTAGAAATGAAGTTTCAATCTCTAAAAATGAAAAAGTTAATATCTCCACTATTAATGACAAGAAAATAACAGATTCTTGTAGTTGTTGTGATAAATATGTAAAAGAAATTAAAGAGTTAAAAAATTCTCTTGCAAAATTTTCATGTTATATTAAGTAAACAAAGATATGTGTCTAATAAAAATGGACTAGGATATAAATCTGAAAAACTACAAAAGGTTCATAAAAACTTTTTCACTTCCACACAAAAATGTAATTCTAATTCTATCACTTGTTTTTACTGTGGAAGAAGAGGACATGGCATATCAACTTGCTACTTCAAGAAAAATTACAGTAACATGAAAATGATATGGGTCCCAAAAGGATCCTCAGGTTATACTAACATGCAAGGACCCAATAAAATTTGGGTACCTAAGTCAAAAACTTGATTATGCAGGTATCTTTGAGAAAGAAGTGGTACATAGATAGCGGATGCTCAAAACATATGACTGGAGATGCATCAAATTTTACACACATATCTCCAAAGAAAAACGGGCATGTAACATATGGTGACAACAACAAAGGTAGAATTCTTGGAGTGGGTAAAATAGGTACAAATTCTTCAAACTCCATTGAAAATGTTCTACTTGTTGAAGGCCTTAAGCACAACCTGCTTAGCGTTAGTCAACTATGTGACAAAGGCTATCTAGTATCATTTGATTCTCAGAAATGTCTTATAGAACATACGCATGACATTAATATAAAGCATGTAGGACATAGAGTCAATAATGTTTACATGATAGACTTAAGCATAAAACAAGAAAACAATCATTGCTTTCTTAGTAAAGATGATGATCCATGGTTATGGCATAAAAGAATTGCTCACATAAACATGGATCACTTAAATAAATTAATTTCAAAAGATTTAGTAGTTGGTTTGCCTAAATTGAAATTTGAAAAAGATAAACTATGCGATGCATGTCAAAAGGGCAAACAAACAAGAGTCTCATTCAAATCTAAAAATGTTGTTTCAACCACTCGACCATTACAGTTATTGCATATGGATCTATTTGGTCCATCTAGAACCATGAGTTTTGGAGGAAATTACTATGCTTTAGTTATAGTTGATGATTTTTCTAGATATACTTGGACATTATTTATTACACATAAAAGTGATTCATTCCAAGTATTTAGGAAACTTGCTAAAGTCATACAAAACAAGAAAAATCTCAAGATTGCATCCATTAGAAGTGATCATGGGGGTGAATTTGAAAATAAAGATTTTGAATTATTTTGTGATGAACATGGTATTGAACATAATTTTTCTGCACCAAGAACCCCTCAACAAAATGGAGTTGTTGAGAGGAAAAATAGGTCATTGGAAGAAATTGCAAGAACTTTATTAAATGATACTTCTCTTCCAAAGTATTTTTGGGCTGAAGCTGTCAATACTGCATGTTACATCATGAATAGAGCCTTGATAAGACCTATTTTAAAGAAAACCCCATATGAGTTATTTAACGGTAGAAAACCCAATATTTCTCATCTACATGTTTTTGGTTGTAAGTGCTTTGTACTTAATAATGGTAAAGATAATCTAGGAAAATTCGATGCAAAATCTGATGAAGGCATTTTTCTTGGATATTCTTTACAAAGCAAAGCATATAGAATATTTAATAAGAGAACTATGAATATAGAGGAATCCATTCATGTTACCTTTGATGAATCTAATGCTATATTGTCAACAAAGAATATGCTAGATGACATTGCAGATTCTTTAGAACATATGAACATTCATGAACAAGATTCCAAAGGAAATGACAAAGGAAACAATGAAGATCCTCCAGAAGAAGGCAAATCCAATGATGCACTCCCAAGAGAATGGAAAACTTCAAGAGATCATCCCCTCGACAACATTATTGGTGATATCTCAAAAGGGGTAACAACTAGACACTCTCTTAAAGATTTATGCAATAATATGGCTTTTGTATCTATGATTGAACCTAAAAATATAAAAGAAGCCATAGTAGATGATAATTGGATCATTGCCATGCAAGAAGAACTAAACCAATTTGAAAGAAACAATGTGTGGAAATTAGTAGAAAAACCTAAAAATTATCCTATCATAGGAACAAAATGGGTTTTTAGAAATAAATTAGATGAACATGGTATAATCATTAGAAATAAAGCCAGGTTAGTAGCAAAAGGGTATAATCAAGAAGAGGGAATAGCCTATGAAGAAACATATGCTCCTGTTGCAAGATTAGAAGCCATTAGAATGCTTTTGGCATATGCATCCATAATGAACTTTAAACTTTATCAAATGGATGTTAAAAGTGCCTTTCTAAATGGCTTAATTCAAGAAGAGGTATATGTTGAACAACCCCCTGGTTTTGAAATTTCTGATAAACCAAACCATGTTTATAAATTACAAAAGGCTCTTTATGGTTTGAAACAAGCCCCTAGGGCATGGTATGAACGATTAAGTAATTTTCTTCTTGAAAAAGAATTCTCCAGAGGTAAAGTGGATACCACATTATTCATAAAGAGAAAGCAAAATGATATTTTGTTGGTTCAAATATATGTTGATGATATAATTTTTGGATCCACTAATGATTCATTGTGCAAGGAGTTTTCCCTTGATATGCAAAGTGAATTTGAAATGTCAATGATGGGAGAACTAAAGTACTTTCTGGGATTTCAAATCAAGCAAACTCAAGAAGGTATATTCATCAATCAATCCAAATACTGCAAGGAATTGATCAAAAGATTTGGGATGGATAGTGCAAAACACATGTCTACACCGATGAGCACTAATTGTTACTTAGATAAAGATGAATCTGGTCAGTCTATAGACATAAAACAATATCGAGGTATGATCGGATCTCTTCTTTATTTATCTGCTAGTAGACCTGATATTATGTTTAGTGTATGCATGTGTGCTAGGTTTCAATCCAACCCCAAACAATCACATCTAAGTGCAGTAAAGAGAATCATGAGATATCTATTAGGAACAATCAATTTAGGATTATGGTATCCTAAGAATTCAACATGTAACTTAATAGGATATTCTGATTCTGATTTTGCCGGATCTAAAACTGATAGAAAAAGTACAAGTGGAACTTGTCAATTTATTGGATCGGCTCTTGTCTCATGGCATAGTAAGAAACAAAACAGTGTTGCTTTATCTACTGCTGAAGCAGAGTATATCTCTGCCGGTAGTTGTTGTGCACAAATTTTATGGATGAAGCAACAATTATCTGACTATGGCATCATTCTTGATCGCATACCTATTAAGTGTGATAATACTAGTGCCATAAATCTATCCAAAAACCCAGTTCAACATTCAAGAACTAAACATATAGAGATTAGACACCACTTTCTTAGAGATCATGTCTTAAAGGGAGATTGTGTATTAGAATTTGTTGATACTAAGAATCAACTTGCTGATATTTTCACTAAACCTCTCCCCAAGGAAGTGTTTTTCTCTATTAGAAGAGAATTAGGTCTCTTAGATGTAAGAGATTTAGAAAAATAGAAATTGATTGGTTGATTGATTGGTTGATTGATTGGTTGATTTACTTTTTACCTTTTGATTGTAGATTATTTTGTTTGATCTTGTTTGAATTCTTGTTTTTATGATAGAATTTATGATTTCTTGTGTATATAGTAATTGAATGATTGAATTTAGTGTATTAGTAGTGAAAATTAGTCATATAGGATGTAATTGAGCATAAATATAGATATTCTCTTAGAAACTAGCCTAGGATAGGCTCTGGTAATCGATTACCATCCAGTGTAATCGATTACACATGAACAGGCAGCCTGTAATCGATTACAACATCCTGTAATCGATTACCAGAAGGCTTATTGGGCATGTAATCGATTACCAATACCTGTAATCGATTACAATGCGTCATCTTCTATAAATACTCATGAAATCAGAGCTGCTGCGCAGCCAAAGCTTCCTCCACGTTTTCCTCCATACCTAGAACTTCAAACCTTCGATTCTTACTCAATTCTTCACCAAATCACGTCCCGTAAAGCCCAATCTTCCTCTTTTTCACTCCTCTTTCACTTCCACCGATCAAAATCCAGAAAAACTTCATCAAATGGCAGAGCCATCAAAGAAGAGAAAGGGATCATCCTCCACCGCTACCGCTGCTGCCCATCGCCGTCACGGCCCATCCGGAGCACCCACAACATTGTTTAAGAATAATCTTAGACCCTAAATACCTAGACGTAGAGTTCTTTAATGATGAAACGTTTGATTGCTATCAAGTGTTTCAAAATTCTGGTCTTGTTGATTTCATGTCATTTAAATTGCCATATTATCCTGAACTTGTAAAGGTCTTCTACTGCAATTTAAAAATTCAGGATGGTATTATTATGTCTGAGGTGCATGATACTTCTATGGTCATTGATCAGTCACTTTTCTTTTCTTTGACTCATTTACCCAGTCAAGGTGCACCTTTTGAGGGCACCATTGTTGATGACTGGAAATTCGATTATTCGAGTCATGATGCTCGTCGCATGGTCTGCAATGATCAAGCTGAAATGACCGGTAGATTGTTGGCCGGGTCATTAACTTTTGATAATCGCATCATGCATTATATCATTGTTAGAATTTTGCTTCCTCGGTCTTCAAATTTAGCACAAGCCTCTGAGGAGGATTTGATTCTTATGTGGGCTTTTCTAACCGGTCGTCAGATCGACTGGGCCCATTTGGTTCGGTACCGAATGCATAAGGCATTACGGGCCAATGCACCTCTTCCTTATCCACACTTGATTACTCTGTTTTTGCGTCATTTTCAAATTCCGCTTGATGATGAACCCTTTGTTCAAGTCAAGCGTTCCTTTGCAATTGGTGCTGGTGCAGTGACCTCCTTTGGGTATCGTAAAGATTGGAATGGACAATGGCTGAAGAAGGATGCACTCCCTCCTCAAGATGAACGTACTCCTTCACCTCCTCCTCAACGTGAAGATTCTGCACTCATGAATGAAGTCCTCTCCGAATTACGGGGTCTTCGTTCGTATGTTGGTGACCGCTTCGACTCGTTAGATTCACGCTTTGCCGGTATGGACATTCGTCTTACACAGCTTGAAGAGGATGTCGGATACATTCGTCAGAGTTTCGATCTTCCACCACCACCTCCGTCTTCTTAGATTTTAGATTCTGATTATTTATCTTTTATAAGCCGTGTATTTTGGCTTTTAGTTTCTTAGAATTTATATTATTATGCTAAGTACTTTGCTTATTTATCTTGTGTTTTTAAATTTCAGTCTTGGATGTTTTGTGGTTGTTGACATTTTATGTTATTTGAATTCTGGTTTGATTATTTCTTGTTTATGAGTTTGGCTTATTGTATTTAATACTCTGATACTTATATCTTGCTACTCCATTGTTATAACTGTGTTGATTTCCGAGTTCTTTGGCTTTTTGATGTTGCCAAAGGGGGAGAAAAGGTAGTAGCAAAAGCTTAAGAAAAAGCTTAACAAACTTAGAAATCAAGTGATCATGTATTCCGAAATATAGGGGGAGTAAACGGATGCACATTTTATCTATATACAATTATTTGTTGCTTGCTTGAATCTTGATTTCAGGTATTGTATTGTCATCATCAAAAAGGGGGAGATTGTAGATGCAATTGGCTTTGATGTTTTGATGATGATCATGATGATGTGTTGCAATTGATGCAAATGGGCTTTTCAAGATTAAAATTCAAGACAATACTTCAAGATTACAAGTCACAACATCAAGATGATCACTAGAATATTAGGAAGGGAATTCCTAATTGAATTAGCAAAGGTTTGGCCAAGTGATTTAAAATAAAAAGTGTTTCTCAAAGGTTTTACTCTCTGGTAATCGATTACCAGAGGATGTAATCGATTACCAGTGGCCAAATACGTTTTATAACAGCTATAAAAATTTGAATTCGAAATTTTAGACTGTGTAATCGATTACACAATTTTGGTAATCGATTACCAGCAGTTAGTAAACGTTTTAATTCAAATTTTAAAAGCTGTAATCGATTACACAATTACTGTAATCGATTACCAGACAAGAATTTCAGAAAAATAATTTCAAGAGTCACAACTTTTCAAAGGCTTTACTCATGACCACCAATGGTATATATATATATGTGACTTAAACACGAAATTGAAGAGAGATTTTCAGAACAACAAAGTGTTTATCCTCTCAAAGAGCAATTTCATTTTATCCTCTTAAGAATTCCTTGGCTAATTCAATTGCAATTCATTAAGGAATTAATTGAGTGCTCAATCTGTAAAATCCATCTCTTTCTAGAGAGATTTGTTCCTCTTCTTCTTCTTATTCTCTAAGGGATTAAGAGACTGTGAGTCTCTTGTTGTAAAGGATCTCTAAACACAAAGGAAGGATTGTCCTTGTGTGTTTAGAACTTGTAAAAGGAATTTACAAGATAGTGGAACTCTCAAGCGGGTTGCTTGGGGACTGGACGTAGGCACAAGGGTGTGGCCGAACCAGTATAAAACTGAGTTTGCATTTTCTCTTCCCTTAATCTCTTTTATTTATTATTGCTTTATATTCATATTCAAGTTGCTTCATTTGAATTAATATTTAAGAAGATTGTCATTAAGGGAATTCATAACTTGAGTAAAAAGTAAAACAGATTTCTAATTAGGGGAAACAGTTTGGAATATCTTAATTCAACCCCCCCCCCCTTCTTAAGATATCTGAGGCCACTTGTCTAACACAGAGGAGGTGCAAGAGAAGATGAAGGCCGACATGGAGGCCATGAAAGAGCAAATGGCCACAATGATGGAGGCCATGATGAGCATGAAGAAGATAATGGAAGCCAATGCGGTTATAGTTGCCGCTACTAGCATTGTCGCTAAGGTGAACCCGATGCTCCCATCTGGCCTCAAGCAAATGAATCATCCAACCTCAAATATGGTAGGCAAAGATTTGGGAAGTACGAATGACCCCATGATGTGCAAATTCAAAACAAGCACGCCTTCCCGCCATATGGCTTGCCTCCCAAACTATACACCACCCAATGTGGCGTACATTCCCAATGAGGATGTCAATAACTCCACTCCCATACTCATTAAGAGCCAACAACCTCAATCTGATCATGCACATGTCTCTCGACCCATGGAGGAGACACATGAAATTCCCCACCATGATCTAGCCAACTTTGAGCCTTGCCTCGGATATGCCGCTGAAGGGCAAGCAGTTGGTGGTATACCCCTGCAAAACACTTTGGAGGGCCCTCAATATCATCCACAACCACAACCCTCACGTTCCACAACGGTTAAAAACCCTCATGACTATGGTAGGAATGGGAAAGTTGGATCATCTAGAGGAAAGGCTCAGGGCCATTGAAGGAGGTGAAGATTATGCCTTTGCTAACCTAAAAGAGTTGTTCCTAGTACCCAATATCATCACCCCTCCCAAGTTCAAGGTGCTGGACTTTGACAAGTACAAGGGGACTACTTGTCACAAGAACCATCTAAAGATGTATTGTCAGAAGATGGGGGAATACGCAAAAGATGAGGAATTGCTGATACATTCCTTCCATGAAAGTCTTACTAGGGTAGCTGTAACCTGGTACACTAACTTGGAACCTTCCCGAGTCCATTCTTGGAAGGACCTAATGGTTGCCTTTGTTAGGCAGTATCAGTACAATTTTGATATGGTTCCGGATAGGATGCAACTACAGAACATGTGCAAAAAGGGGCACAGATCTTTCAAAGAATACGCCCAAAGGTGGAGAGACCTGGCAGCTCAAGTGGCACCTCAATGACGGAGAAAAAATGATAATGATAGTAGACACATTACCGATATTCTACTATGAAAAGATGGTGGGCTACGCACCCTCAAAGCTTTGCAGATTTGGTCTTCGCCAGTGAAAGGATCAATGTGGGTCCGAAAAGAGGCAAATTTGATCATCCTACTAGGACGACTGAGAAAACTGGGGCAAATGAAGAGGGTGAGAAAGAGGGAGAAACCCATGCTGTGACTGCCATTCCTATACGGCCAAGTTTCCCACCAACCCAACAATGTCATTACTCAGCCAATAACAAACCTCCTCCTTACCCACCACCCAGTTATCCACAAAGGCCATCCCTAAATCAACCACAAAGCCTGTCTACCGCACTTCCAATGACGAAGACCACCTTTAGCACAAACCAAAAAACACCAACAAAAAGGAATTTTGCAGCGAGAAAGCCTGTAGAATTCACCCCAATTCCAGTGTCCTATGCTGACTTGCTCCCATATCTACTTGATAATTCAATTGTAGCCATAACCCTAGCCAAGGTTCATCAACCTCCATTTCTCCGAGAATACGACTCGAATGCAACGTGTGCTTGTCACGGAGAAGCCCCGGGGCGTTCCATTGAGCATTGTAGGGCTCTGAAGCGTAAGGTGCAAGGTCTAATTGATGCGGGCTGGCTGAAATTTGAGGAGAATTGCGTGTAAATCCTGACATTGACAAGAGATGCCACACATGGGGCAATTTTAAAGGCTGTTGTTAGGTGTCTCTAATGACTCATCAGGATTTCCATGTTTATGCCATTATTGTAAACCACAGTTACAATGTTAAATGAAATGGATAAAGTTGATATCTTTGTCCCTCATCCTCTCACAAACGCATGTTTGCTTATTCAACTTTCACCGGAATGTGGGTGCAAGCCATTGGTCTATTTGCTCAAGCGACCTGCGCTCCTGAGTGTTGACTTCCAAGACTGTTCAATCAGAGATTACTCGTCTTGCACGTTGGTGGGGGTGCCGTAAAACAACGAGCAAAGTTCAAAACAAATAAGTTTCAAAATAAAAAATAAGTTTAAAAATAAAAAATAAAAAGGCATTTGATTGACTGTGTTTTAAAGTAAAAATATAGACGTTCATGTGACCTCATTTTGTCTTTTTAGAGAGAAGTGAGTTATCAAGAATAAGATGTTGGACAAATGGCCTCAGTTACCTTAAGAAAAAGGGGGGTTGAATTAAGATGCAAAGACTATTCCCCAATTGAACTATCACTCTTTCTTTTTGGATTAACAATGCACCCTTAACATGAATTAACCAAAAGACAATTCAAAATAAACTTCTTTAAAGCAAAAGATAAATAGCAATAAATAAAAGAAGTTTAAAGGAAGAGAGGAATGCAAACTTGATTTATACTGGTTCGGCCACTTCTCGCGCCTACGTCCAGTCCTCAAGCAACCCACTTGAGATTTTCCACTCTCTTTGTAAAACTCCTTTTACAAAGTCTGAACCACACAGGGACAACCCTTCCCTTGTGTTCAGCAATCCTCTACAACAAGAGACCCACGGTCTCTTAATCCCTTTTCAGAAATAAGAAGAAGAAATCTCTCTTAAAAGAGATAGATTGTACAATGAAGATCAATCAAAATTCCTTATTGAATATGCAAGTGGTTGACCAAGGAATCTTTTGAGAGGATGAGACATTTCAATTCAGAAAAACTCTTGATCTTTCGAGAGGATAAAACTGTTTGGGACATGAAAACTCTCTTTAAAACATTTGAATGGCCGTTCATAAAACATTTGAATAGATATGTCTCTTGGAAATTATTTTCTGAAAATCCCCTCTGGTAATCAATTACAAGACTTATGTAATCGATTACAGGTTTCAAAAATTTGAATTAAAACATTTTCAACTGCTGGTAATCGATTACCAGAGAGAAAATCTCAATTTGAAATGATAGAATTCTTTGGTCAAACCTTTTGTTTGTTTCAATTTGGAAACTTCTTCCTAAAGATTCTAAGTGATCAAACTTGATCATATATCTTGATTTTCTTGGATTCTTGTCTTGAATAAAACTTAGAAGCACTTGATCCTTTAGCATCATCAAGACATCAAAACATCTTGCTTCTACATAGGAGTCATTTGACTTAATCCATCAACTGAATGACACTTCAGCTATTTCTCGTCCTTGGAAAATTCTTTTTGCAAGAATCAACTGCTTCTTTCATTCTTCCTCACTACGAGGTCGTGAAAACAAGACAACACTTGGTACCTCTAAGCCCTACACTGGGGCAACGAAAGGCACCATGCAAAAACCTCAAGCGAACCTAGGGGCAGATTAGAAGTTCTCACCCAATAGGTTCCCTCCTACAAGGTCATGATGAAAGACAACGATTGGTACCTCAAAGCCTTACACTGGGGCAATGAGGGGCACCGTGCATGAGCCTCAAGTGAACATAGGGGCCGATCAAAAGTTCTCACCCATCGATGTTTTTAACAAAAAAAGGGGGACAAACCCTAGGATTTCAATGGATTGATCAAACATCAAACGACTCCATTGCCGTCACTCCAAAATGGTCAAGTGACTAAATCAAACAAAACACACACTCTGAGGGAGTTCCCGGAGAGATTTGCAAAAAGATAGGATGAGGTTGCATGAATTATCACCTCTTTTAAAAGGACAGTCAATCTGTGTTTTCCAAAAAAATTAAAACAAAATCAAAATCAAAAAATAGGGAAAGAATGTCATGAACATTGTACAACTTTCCATTACATTGCATTGTTTCATATGAAGTCCGCATTTACCAAATTTCACGACAAAGGTTGCATGCATCTGCATCCCTAAAAATCATGTTAACTGCATAGATTTCCTACATCTAATGTCCAAATCTTGTGGATTTGGGATGACCGACCCTCTCGATGAGTCGATCTCTTGCTTTCTCATAAGGGTGGACCCTTGGGTACTTGTACCTATCACCTTTAGAGGACTACACGTCCTCGCCTTGAGAGGACTACACGTCCTCACCTTCGTAGGGCTACACGCCCTCACCTTTAGAGGACTACACGTCCTCGCCAACAGAGGGCTGCACGCCCTCGCCTTGAGAGAACTACATGTCCTCGCCATCAGAGGACTGCATGTCCTCACCTTCAGAGGGCTACACGCCCTCGCCATCAGAGGACTGCACGTCCTCGCCTTGGGAGGGCAACACGCCCTCACCTTGGGTACTAGATACCTTCACCGTTGAGAGGACTACATGTCCTCGCCTTGAGAGGACTACACGCCCTCACCATCAGAGGGCTGCACGCCCTCACCTCCAGAGGACTACATGTCCTCGCCTTGAGAGGGCTACACGCCCTCACCTTGGGTACTAGTTACCCTCACCGTTGAGAGCACTACACGTCCTCGCCTAGAGAGGACTACACGTCCTCACCCTCAGAGGGCTGCACGCCCTCACCTCCAGAGGACTACACGTCCTCGCCTTGAGAGGACTACACGTCCTCACCATCAGAGGGCTGCACGCCCTCACCTCCAGAGGACTACATGTCCTCTCCTTGAGAGGGCTACACGCCCTCGCCATCAGAGGACTACACGTCCTCGCCTTGAGAGGGCTACACGCCCTCACCTTGGGTACTAGTTACCCTCACTGTTGAGAGGACTACACATCCTCGCCTTGAGAGGACTACACGTCCTCACCATCGGAGGGCTGCACGCCCTCACCTCCAGAGGACTACATGTCCTCGCCTTGGGAGGGCTCCACGCCCTCACCTTGGGTACTAGTTACCCTCACCGTTGAAAGGACTACACGTCCTCGCCTTGAGAGGACTACACGTCCTCACCATCGGAGGGCTGCACGCCCTCACCTCCAGAGGACTACATGTCCTCCCCTTGGGAGGGCTACACGCCCTCACCTTGGGTACTAGTTACCCTCACCGTCAGAGGACTACACGTCCTCGCCTTGAGAGGACTACATGTCCTCACCTTCAGAGGACTACATGTCCTCACCTTCGTAGGGCTACATGCCCTCACCTATAGAGGACCACACGTCCTCACCTTTAGAGGACCACACGTCCTCACCTTGAGAGGGCTACACGCCCTCGCCATCAGAGGATTGCAGGTCCTCACCTTCAAAGGGCTACACGCCCTCGCCATCAGAGGACTGCATGTCCTCACCTTCAGAGGGCTACACGCCCTCTCCATCAGAGGACTGCTCGCCCTCACCTCCAGAGGACTACACATCCTCGTCTTGAGAGGGCTGCACGCCCTCACCTTTAGAGGGCTATGTGTCCTCATTTTCAGTGTGCTCCACATCTACACCTTAAGAGAATTTAAGGTCCTCTCTCCTTAAATGCTTAACCGAGACTTGCACTCCCGGTTATGGGGCCAGTAGTTTCCTTTTAACGGTTCCTAGGCCACCCCCTGATATTGGAGGAGGGCCAACTGTGCGAGCACAACCAGAGAGGGAGGCTGTCACACAGCTACTATGCATACCGGGGCAAGTTTTCACTCGTGCCGCTGCAAAGAGACGAGTGCGGATCATGCGCACCAACATGACCACTCTTACACAGATATAGATGACATTGCTACTTAGCAACATTCTGCCCAGCGACCGCAATGCCAATCTCCCCCTGCAAAAGTATCAGTTGGTCTGTGTCGTCCCGACATGGGTAAGTATGCATATGGTTCAACTGATTTCTGATACCATCTATTGTTTGCAGGGATCGCACCCACAAAGACACCCAGTGGACCTGAAGAAGTCCAATAGGGCCCTGGGGTTTCCAGCTCTGGTTACGGGCCTCTGTCGGCCCTACAGGGCGCCCGTTCCCCCCAGCAAGTTCATGTCATCGTGGCATAGGTAAGTATGCACCTCCCCCAACTGATTTCTGATGTCATCTATTGTTTGCAGGGATTGTGCCCGCAAGACACCTAGTGGACCCGAAGAAGGCCAATAGGGTCTTGGAGTTGCCAGCTCTAAATACGGGTCTCTGTCAGTTCTACGGAGTGCCTGTCGCCCCCAGCAAGGTCATCAGCCCCCCCTACCAATCGAGCTTTCATAAAAAATTACTGCGCCCCCAGGCAGGCGCAGGGCGAGACACCACAGTAGCATTGGGATGGACGGTAGCGGGCAATAGACGCACCGCCACCACCTTTAGAGTTCACCTCTGCTCATCCACAAAAAGGTTAGAGCGTTGCCTACGACACATGGCCGACCAATAGGCGACCAAGTCCAAAGCCAAAGGTAAGCAAAGTACTAGGTCCATGACCGACAAATCATTAGGCGTCCAGCTCAAGACGTTAAAGAAGCGCTACTAGGAGGCAACCTAGTAACTTTTAAATTTCTGCTTGCTATTTGATCACCTTTTGTTTCTCAAGTCATATTGGGACACACCTAGTTGCTCATGATCCTACGAATTTAAATAAAACGAGCACAAGCTCGAAAGGTAGTCATACCTCACAAAATATATATATGTATGTTTAGGTAGAAAGATACCTTAGATATGCATGTATGTAAACAAAAAATACTTCACAAAATATATATATGTATGTTTAGGTAGCAAGATACCTTAGATATGCATGTATGTAGCAAAAAGATACCTCACAAAATATATATATGTATGTTTCGGTAGCAAGATACCTTGGATACGCATGTATATAGCAAAAATACCTAAAAAATATACACATGTTTAGGTAGCAAAATACCTCATGGAAAAAAAGGGAAAAAAAAACAAAACAAAAACAAACAAGAAAAAGAAATAAACAAATAAAAAAAACAAAAAAAAACAAAAAAAAAAGAAAAAAGAAAAATAAGTTGTCTAGCTGAAAAACCAACATGCTTTTGAAAAGAGATGACTTCCAACTTTTCTTTGAAAAAATTCACTGATCATAACTAGTTTTTGAAAAAATGTGTGTGTACACCCGAAGGGTGAACGCTGTGAAATTTCCCCGGACACCCAAAATGGACTCGGATGAATGCACAAATTGATAAAAGAACATATTTTGGAAACATTGGGTTGATTTAAAATAGAGGAAATAAATCCTGAGCCCTAGCATCACATGACCATAAAAATTTGACACTTGAGTGTCCACATAGGTGCATGCATGACCAGTTTTGCATAAAGTTTCCAAATCATCATTCTTGCATTTGTGTCATGGAAATAATGTGGGGCATCCCTTTTATCCTTGAACCAAACCAAACCCTGACATGTATCATGTCTAGCCATTCTACAAGCCTTGAGCCAAAATCCTGACTCACCATAAACCTTGACCCAGGGTGAGAATGTCAATCCTTACCCTCGGAAAAAAAAAAGAAAGGAAATTCCCAATCAAAGAGAGGGAGAAAGCAAAAAAGAAAAGAAAGGAAATTCCCAATCAAAGTGTGGGAGAAAGCAAAAAGAAAAGAAAGGAAATTCTAAATCAAAGAGTGGGAGAAAGCAAAAAGAAAAGAAAGAAAATTCCCAATCAAAGAATGGGAGAAAGTAAAAAAGGAAGAAAGAAAAGGAAAGAAAGCTCCTGATCAAGGATCGAAAGAAAACAGAAGAAATATGCAGAAAGGTCTTTGGACCAGACAATATCTGAACACATACAGAATTGCCACCAAATGAACAAAAAAGAAGGAAAGGAAACCATGACCTAAAGTGGTCTTCTCCCTCTGATTACCAACCAAAATCCTGTGCGTCGGTGACTTGTTCGCCTCGCGCAAAACCAAAACAGAAAAGGAAAAGGCCAAAAACACGCAAAAGCCAAAAAACCCACCAAAAGAACCCATTCCCAAGGGAAGCCCTATTGATCCATGATCACACATGTAATTTTTGATTTGATAGGAAATAATTTGCAAAGCCAAGTCATGACATATCTATGGTTCGGAATTAGGATGAAACACTTACCTGTGTGAGATTGATACACTTTGAGTGGATTTCTTCTATTTTTGTCGAACCCAGTGTTTCCTCTAAATGGTCATTTAGAAACGAAATGCTAACATCCAAAATCTCATTTATGGTTATGGGGGGGTTTCATCAGCAGACTCTCCTTCCCTGGTAGACGCATTGTTTTTCACTCAAAAAAGGCATATGCTGCTCTAATAAGTTGGAATGTTTGTCTCTTTGCTAAAGCATGTTTGCATTTTAGTGGAGAAAACACCGAGACTTTTTCAAGTCTCACAAGTTATCCAGAACTACGTAGGTCTGAGTTCCTCGTTGGAGGATACGTAGGAGCAAGAGCCTCGCTTTTGTCGACCACATCGCCTTTTGTTGCCATGACCCAAGAGCAGGTAGCCCGCGGAGACACCTTACGGTTATCCGCGCCTCGTCATTCAGTGACCCCAAGTGTGATTGATGAGCAGAGGCCAATATGGTCATCTGCGCCCTTTCCGGAGATGTCAGCATCTTCCGGTGGAGACTTTTTCAAGTCTCGCAAGTTATCTAGAACTACGTAGGTCTGAGTTCCTCATTGGAGGATACGTAGGAGCAAGAGCCTTGCTTTTGTCGGCCGCCCCACAAGATCTGTCATATTGACCCTGAGGTCATGTGACATGCGGAGACAAAATTTGGTCATTCCGCACCCCTTTGCCATTCAGACACAGTCGTGTCCGATGGCACGCAGAGACAAAACTTGGTCATTCTGCACCCTTTGTCATCCAGAGGCGGCGGGCCCGATGACACGCGGAGACAAAATTTGGTCATTCCGCACCCCTTTGCCATTCAGACACAGTCGTGTCCGATGGTACGCAGAGACAAAATTCGGTCATTCTGCACCCTTTGTCATCCAGAGGCGGCGGGCCCGATGACACGCGGAGACAAAATTTGGTCATTCCGCACCCCTTTGCCATTCAGACACAGTCGTGTCCGATGGTACGCAGAGAGAAAACTTGGTCATTCTGCACCCTTTGTCATCCAGAGGCGGCGGGCCCGATGACACGCGGAGACAAAATTTGGTCATTCCGCACCCCTTTGCCATTCAGACACAATCGTGTCCGATGGCACGCAGAGACAAAATTTGGTCATTCAGCACCCTTTGTCATCCAGAGGCGGCGGGCCCGATGACATGCGGACATTTACATCATCTTCCGCACTTACAAGATCTGTCATACTGACTTTTGAGTCATGCTGACGGGCGGAAATACCCGAGTGGTTATCCGTATAAACATTCTTTTGCTATCTGTAAGACAGAACGCTTGATAGCATGCAGAGACTGACATAGTCTTCTGCACCTTTTGTTCCCCCGGGAACAACAAGTCATTTGCATGCGGAAATTTTATGGTCACCCGCGACTCTCGTCAACCGAGAGGAATGAAATTAGTGTCGTATCTTTACTTTCCTTTTATCTCCAATAAAAGACAAGTAAAGAGGGGCAACTGTCATACCCTAATTTCGTCAGGGGACCTTTACTTGATGACACGCGACTTTTCTTTGGTCCTTGTGAGGTGCTTGGCACCCATCATTAGGCAATTTGTGAAATTCCGGGACATGCCGAAAAACAAAAGAAAATATTGATGCACAATCCGTAAGGTTCCGTGACACACCGGAAATCAAATGGAAGCATCGTTGCACAAATAAGTGAGGTTCCATAACGTTCCGTAAGTCAAAAAGGGGATGATTATGTAATCCACAAGGTTCCGTAACATTACGGAAAGAAAACAAGTATCATTACGAAATTCGTAAGATTCCGTAACTTTACGAAAAAAGAATCACAAAAAAAAAGGCAGGGGGGTGTACTTAGTAAAAATGGAGGTGCAAATAGCACCCAGGCCCACTTGGGCCCTCCAGAATATTCCTCCAGAAGGTTGTTGCTTCTGGAGGAAGCAACCCTGCTCGCCTGGGCGAGCTGAGTTCGCCTGGGCGAGCTGGGCGGCAAGCATCTCCCCTATTTTGCTATAAATAGGGGAGGAAGTGAAGAAGAAAAGGGTTCAGCCCCTTAGGCACTTCTCTCTCTTTCGAATTTGCTTGGAAAAATTGTTTCCGTGAAAAAAATCTAAGCCGAGGCGCTTCCGAAACGTTTCCGTAACGTTTTCCGTGAAGAATTTTGCAAAGGTTTCAACCGTTCTTCGACGTTCTTCATTCGTTCTTCATCGTTCTTCGATCTTCAACGGGTAAGTACCTCGAACCAAGCTTTTCGATTCATTTTATGTACCCGTGGTGGTCCACATTGTGTTTTGTGTATTTCTATTCTCGTTTCATTTACTTTTTATGCCCCCTTTTGACGTGCTTAAGCCATTTTACTTAAGTCATTTCTCGCTTAACTTAAAAATAAAATAAATTTCCACCGAACGTTTGAATTGTATTATCCGTTAACTTCGGTTAAAATGAATTCCGACCGTTCGGTCGTGCCGTAATCACGTTGGAAATCAAAAAGAGAAAAAAAATAATATAATAATCAAAAAATATCTTTCAGCAAAATAAAGCGGAAAATCAATCGGACGTTTTCTCTTTGGGATTTCTCATTCTTAATTGAATTGACTAAATAACTAAAGTGAAACTAAGGCTAAAATCAACTCGCCTAGTCAAGCTCGTCCGTAAAAATAGGTTTTTGAAGTTTGTCATTTCAATTTCTTACTAAGTAAAATGGATCATTTTTAAGGTCCAACGCCTTAAAATGATCACCTTGTAAAAAAGAATCACTTGATAAGAAAGAACTACGTAGGTTTGATTTCCTCATCGCAATTGAGGAATACGTAGGAGCAAAGGGAAACACCCTTGTCGACCACAAAAAGAGAAAAATATAAAAAGGGTATAAAGGATATAAAGACATAAAAAGGGAACGTAAAAATCAAAGTCATGTTTGCACATTCGATTAAAGGCTGCCGTCCCTTGTGACGGACGTGTGGGGTGCAAATACCTTCCCCGTGCGTAAATACAACTCCCGAACCTTTCACTTAAAAAGTCCGTAGATCGCGTCTTTTCCGGTTTTTCCGACGTTTTCCTCAAATAAACGTTGGTGGCGACTCCGCGCGTATTCCTTTCGTGGAACACGCATCCCGCGAGTCACTCGTCGCCCTCCCGCCGAAGGTAGGTTGCGACACAGATGAATCGCTAAGTGAGGCACTTGAAAGATTCAGAAGTTTATTGCGGAAGACTCCAGATCATGGTTTTTCAGGACCGATACAGCTCAACATATTTATAGATGGGTTGAGACCACAATCTAAGTAGCTCTTGGATGCTTCAGCTGGGGGTAAGATCAAAAGGAAGACCCCTGATGAAGCAATGGACTTAATTGAAAGCATGACTTAATTGAAAGCTCAACATATTTTCAGAGGTGTATGATGGCTATTTTTTCTGATATGTTCGAAAAATGCATTGAAGTTTTCATGGATGATTTCTCTATTTTTGTGCCATCTTTTGAAGGGTGCTTATCCAATCTTGAAAGAGTATTACAGAGATGTGAAGAGTCCAATCTAGTTCTCAATTGGGAGAAATGCCATTTTATGGTTCAAGATGGAATAGTGTTGGGGCATAAGGTTTCAGTAAGGGGAATAGAGGTGGACAAGGCAAAGATTGATGTGATTGAGAAACTTCATCCTCCCATGAATGTCAAGGGCATGAGAAGCTTCTTAGGTGCAGTGCTTGGCCAAAGGAAGGGAAAAAATTTTCATGCTATATACTACGCCAGCAAGGTTCTAAATGATGCACAGGTGAGCTATGCTACCATAGAAAAAGAAATACTTAAAAAGTTCAGATCTTATCTGGTAGGATCAAGAGTTATCATCTATACTAATCATGCATCTATTAAATATTTGCTCAACAAGGCTGATTCCAAACCCAGATTGATAAGATGGATCTTGCTGTTACAAGAATTTGATTTGGTGATTTGGGATAAAAAGGGATCCGAAAATTTTGTAGTAGACCATTTTTCTAGACTGGTGAATGAAGAAGTCACATCGAAAGAAGCTGAAGTTAGAGATGAATTCCCAGATGAATCTTTATTCTTAGTGAGTGAGAGACCTTGGTTTGCCGATATGGCCAACTTCAAAGCTGCAGGAATCATACCAAAAGACTTAAATGGGCAGCAGAGGAAGAAATTTTTACATGATGCTCGATTCTATAATTGTGATGATCCACATTTGTTCAAGATAAGAGCTGACAACCTTCTAAGAAGATGTGTGACCCAAGAAGAAGCCAAGCGTATACTATGGCATTGTCATAACTCTCCATGTGGTGGCCATTATGGTGGAGATAAGACGGCGGCCAAGGTTTTGCAATCCGGATTCTTTTGGCCCACACTCTTTAAAGATGCTCACCAGCATGTGCTACACTGTGATCAATGTCAGAGGATGGGAGGTATATCAAGAAGAAATGAAATGCCTTTACAAAATATCATGGAGGTTGAGGTATTTGATTGCTGGGGGATTGATTTTGTAGGTCCCTTCCCTTCGTCTTTTGGAAATGAATATATACTGGTGGCTGACTATGTTTCTAAATGGGTTGAAGTAGTGGCTACCCTGCATAATGATGCTAAGACTGTGGTGAAATTTCTGAAGAAGAATATTTTCTCAAGATTTGGGGTACCCAGAATTCTGAATAGTGATGGAGGGACACATTTTTGCAATAATTAGTTACAGAAGGTTCTGAAACAATATAATGTCACACACAAAGTAACATCACCTTATCACCCTCAGATCAATGGGCAAGCAGAAGTATCAAATAGGGAGTTGAAATTTTTTTGGAGAAGACGGTAGCTTCTACTAGAAAGGACTGGTCCATCAAATTAGATGATGCTTTATGGGCATACAAAATAGCATTCAAGACTCTGATAGGCTTATCCCCATTTCAGATGGTGTACGACAAGTCTTGTCATCTACCAGTGGAGATGGAATACAAAGCATACTGGGCCTTGAAATTTTTGAACTTTGATGAAGCCGCATCCAGAGAACAAAGGAGGCTACAGCTCTTGGAGTTGGAAGAGATGAGATTGACTGCTTGTGAATCTTCAAAGCTGTATAAAGAAAAGGTTAAAAAGTATCATGACAAAAAGTTGCTCAAGAAGGACTTTAAGCTAGGACAACAGGTGTTGCTTTTCAACTCAAGACTTAAATTTATAGAAGCAAATGACTTTGATGTTTTGATGATGATCATGATGATTTGATGCAAATGATTCAAGAATACAAGCCACAACATCAAGATGGTCACTAGTATTTTAGGAAGGGAATTCCTAATTGATTTAGCAAAAGGTTTGGCCAAGTAATTTGAGTTAAAAAGTGTTTTTCAAGAGATTTACTCTCTGGTAAT
Organism: Glycine max; assembly: GCF_000004515.6. Taxonomy (NCBI): domain Eukaryota; kingdom Viridiplantae; phylum Streptophyta; class Magnoliopsida; order Fabales; family Fabaceae; genus Glycine; species Glycine max. The sequence goes on from NC_038256.2 coordinate 16,380,978, forward strand.
CGATTACCAGAGGATGTAATCGATTACCAGTGGCCAAAAATGGTTTACAACAACTACTAAATATTTGAATTCAAATTTTAGACTGTGTAATCGATTACACCATATTGGTAATCGATTACCAGCAGTTAATAAACGTTTTAATTTAAATATTAAAGCCTGTAATCGATTACACAATTATTGTAATCGATTACCAGAGGAGATTTTCAGAAAATAACTTTCAAGAGTCACATCTATTCAAATGGTTTATGAATGGCCATCAAAGGCCTATTTATATGTGACTTGGAAACACGAATTTAGAGAGAGTTTTTTGATTGCCCAAAATGTTTTATCCTCTCAAAAGATTAAGAGAGTTTTTCTAAATTGAAATGTCTTATCCTCTCAAAGAATTCCTTGGTCAAACACTTGCATATTCAAATAAGGAATTGTGATTGATCTTCATTGTACAATCTATCTCTTTCAAGAGAGATTTCTTCTTCTTTTCTTTTTACTTATGAAAAAGGGTTAAGAGACTGAGGGTCGCTTGTTGTAAAGGATTCCTGAACACAAGGGAAGGGTTGTCCCTGTGTTATTCAGACTTTGTAAAAGGATTTTACAAAGAGAGTGGAAAATCTCAAGTGGGTTGCTAGAGGACTGGACGTAGGCACAGGAAGTGACCAAACCAGTATAAATCAAGTTTGCATTTCTCTCTTCCCTTAAACTTCTTTTATTTATTGCTATTTATCTTTTGCCTTTAAAGAAATTTATTCTGAATTATCTTTTGAGTAATTCATGTTAAGGGTGCATTGTTAATCTAAAAAGAGAGAGCGAAATTTTAAATTGGGGAATAGTTCTTGTTATCTTAGTTCAACCCCCCCCCCCCCCTTCTTAAGATAACTGAGGCCATTTGTCTAACAAGTGGTATCAGAGCAGGATTCTTGTATAAAGTTTAAAAACTTCAAGAATAGAAATGGCCTCATCCAACTTTCCATTTCTTGAGGGAAATTCTATTAATAGGCCTCTTATGTTCAATGGCGAGGGTTATTACTATTGGAAAACCCGAATGCAGATCCTTATCGAGGCCATAGATTTAAATATATGGGATGCCATTGAAGTTGGTCCTTTTGTTCCTACAAAGGTAGTGGGAAATGCAACTATAGAAAAACCAAGAAAAGAATGGAATGATGATGAAAGAAGAAAGGTTCAATACAATTCAAAGGCCAAAAATATAATCACTTCTGCATTAGGCATGGATGAATTTTTTAGAGTCTCAAATTGTAAAAATGCAAAAGAAATGTGGGATACATTGCAAGTAACCTATGAAGGCACAACTGATGTCAAGAGATCTAGAATAAACACTCTCACACATGAATATGAACTGTTCAAAATGTTTCAATATGAGACCATAGAAGATATGCAAAAGAGACTTACTCATATAGTTAATCATCTTGCATAATTGGGAAAAATATTTCCTAATGAAAATCTTATTAACAAAGTGTTGAGATGTTTAAGCAGGCAATGGCAACCAAAAGTAACAGCAATTGCAAAATCAAGAGATCTCACTAATATATTTCTTGCCACTCTCTTTGGAAAACTTCAAGAACATGAAATGGAACTTATGAGACTCCATCAACATGAAGAGAATGATATAAAGAGAAAAGGAATAGCACTCCGAGCCTCATCATCTTTTATTCAAAAAGAAAGTGACAAAGAGGACTTGACTGAAATAGAAGAAGATGATGATGATTTCAGACTCTTTGTGAAAAGGTACAATAAACTTCTGAGAAACAAAAGAAATAAAAGGAAATCAAACATCAATACAAAGAAGAAAGAAGAAGACTCCTCCTTAGCCCCATCATGCTATGAAAGTAATCAACCTGGGCACATGAGATCCGATTATCTTGTCTTTGAAAGAAGAATTGAAAAATCCGACAAGAGGAATCTCAAAGAAAAGAAAGAAAAGAAAACATAGATCACTTGGGAAGAAAATAAAAAAAAAATTCTTCAAGTGATTCAGAAAAATAAAATCATAAATCTGGGTATCATGATGAAAGACTATGAAAACGGAGAAGAGCAAAAGCGATACATTGATAGCAATTTCTCCAAACACATGGCATGCATCAAAGTTTATTCAACAAACAAAGGCCACTTGATCAACAAGCCCAACAAGTAATATCAAATGATACAAACAGGTCACTTGTCTTTGATTGATTACTTTGAAGATCTTTGATTGATTACTTTGATGACTTTTGTTAACTTTTGAATGAGTTTTGATGCTTGTTTACTCCTTAAATATTTGATTTTCATTAATATTTTTTTTATAGTTATGTAGAAAAACCTGAAAATTATCCTGTCATAGGAACAAAATGGGTTTTTAGAAATAAATTAGATGAACATGGCATAATTATTAGAAATAAGGCTAGGTTAGTAGCAAAAGGGTATAATCAAGAAGAGGGAATAGACTATGAAGAAACATATGCTCCAGTTGCAAGATTAGAAGCCATTAGAATGCTCTTAGCATATGAATCCATAATGGATTTTAAGCTCTATCAAATGGATATTAAAAGTGCTTTTCTAAATGGTTTAATTCAAGAAGAAGTATATGTTGAACAACCCCAAGGCTTTGAAATCCCGAATAAACCAAATCATGTTTATAAATTGCAAAAGGCTCTTTATGGTTTGAAACAAGCCCCTAGGGCATGGTATGAACATTTAAGTAATTTTATCCTAGAAAAAGAATTTTCTAGAGGAAAAGTGGATACCACATTATTCATAAAGAGAAAGCATAATGATATTTTGTTGGTTCAAATATATGTTGATGATATAATTTTTGGATCCATTAATGATTCATTGTGCAAGAAGTTTTCCCTTGATATGCAAAGTAAATTTGAAATGTCAATGATGGGAGAACTAAAGTACTTCCTGGGATTACAAATCAAGCAAACTCAAGAAGGTATATTCATCAATCAATCCAAGTACTGCAAGGAATTGATCAAAAGATTTGGGATGGAAAGTGCAAAACACATGGCTACACCAATGAGTACTAGTTGTTACTTAGATAAAGATGAATCTGGTCAATCTATAGACATGAAACAGTATCGAGGTATGATCGGATCTCTTCTCTATTTATCTGCTAGTAGACCTGATATTATGTTTAGTGTATGCATGTGTGCTAGGTTTCAATCCAACCCCAAACAATCACATTTGAGTGCAGTTAAGAGAATCATGAGATATCTATTAGGTACAATAAATTTAGGATTATGGTATCCTAAGAACTCAACATGTAACTTAATAGGATATTCTGATTCTGACTTTGCCGGATTTAAAACTGACAGAAAAAGCACAAGTGGAACTTGTCAATTCATTGGATCCGCTCTTGTCTCATGGCATAGTAAGAAACAAAACAGTGTTGCTTTATCCACTGCTGAAGCGGAATATATTTCTGCCGGCAGTTGTTGTGCACAGATTTTATGGATGAAGCAACAATTATCTGACTATGGTATCCTTCTTGATCACATACCTATTAGGTGTGATAATACTAGTGCCATAAATCTATCCAAAAACACTGTACAACATTCTAGAACGAAACATATAGAAATTAGGCACCATTTTCTAAGAGACCATGTTCTAAAGGGAGATTGTTTGCTAGAGTTTGTTGATACAAAGAATCAGCTTGCTGATATCTTTACAAAACCTCTCCCAAAGGATATATTCTTTTCAATAAGAAGAGAATTAGGCCTTTTAGACCTTAGTGATTTGGATAGGTAAAGTTTGTTGATTGTCTTTGATTATGTTTTGATGATTGCTTTTGTTTGATTGTGTTTAATTGTAAGTATTTGATTATATTTGATTGGTGTGTGTTAATTGTTTGATTAATACTTGTTTGAATGAATTAAATACATATTAGTGATGATGATTGATAGTATTAGATGTATTTAGCATAAACATAGGTTATTTTAGAGGAACTAGCCTAGTTTATGCTCTGGTAATCGATTACCATCTAGTGTAATCGATTACACAAGAACAGGCAGCCTGTAATCGATTACAACATCTTGTAATCGATTACCAGAAGGCTTATTACTCCTGTAATCGATTACCAAGCCTTGTAATCGATTACAACTCGTCCTCGTCTATAAATACTCACGAAATCAGAGCTGCTGCGCAGCTACGGCCTCCTCTCACGCCTCCTCCATACCTAAAACTTCAAATCTTCGAATCTCACTCAATTCTTCACCAAATCACATCCCGTAAAGCCCAATCTTCCTCTTTTTCACTCCTCTTTCACTTCCACCGATTAAAATCCACTAAAACTTCATCAAATGGCATAGCCATCGAAGAAGAGAAAGGGATCATCCTCCACCGCCGCTGCTGCTGCCCATCGCCGCCACGGACCATCTGAAGCATCCACAGCACCTATTCATCCATCTTTATCATCTCCAAGATCATCCACATTGTTTTCTTCCGATGATCAGCGTCTACAGTACCTCTCTCAATTTTCTTCTAGGATCATCTTAGACCCTAAGTACCTAGATGTAGAGTTCTTTAATGATGAAACGTTTGATTGCTATCAAGTGTTTCAAAATTCTGGCCTTGTTGATTTCATGTCATTAAAACTGCCACATTATCCCTGAACTTGTAAAGGTCTTCTACTGCAATTTGAAAATTCAGGATGGCATTATTTTCTCTGAGGTGCATGATATTCCTATGATCATTGATCAGTCCTTATTCTTTTCTTTAACTCATTTACCCAGTCAAGGTGCACCTTTTGAGGGCACCATTGTTGATGACTGGAAATTTGATTATTCTAGTCATGATGCTCGCCGCATGGTTTGCAATGATCAGGCTGAAATGACCGGTAGATTGCTGGCCGGATCATTAACTTTTGATAATCGCATCATGCACTATATAATTGTTAGAATTTTACTTCCCCGGTCTTCAAATTTAGCACAAGCCTCTGAGGAGGATTTGATTCTGATGTGGGCTTTTCTCACCGGTCGTCAGATCGACTGGGCCCATTTGGTTCGATACCGAATGCATAAGGCATTACGGGCTAATGCACCTCTACCTTATCCACATTTGATAACTTTATTTATGCATCATTTTCAAATTCCGCTTGATGATGAGCCATTTGTTCAAGTCAAGCGTTCCTTTGCTATTAGTGTTGGTGCTGTGACTTCCTTTGGTTACCGTAAGGATCGGAATGGTCAATGGCTGAAGAAAGACGCACTTGTCATACCCTAATTTCGTCCGGAGATTATTACTTGATGACATGCAACCTTTGGTTAGCCGCTTTGAGATACTTGGCATCCTTTGTTGCATAATAAATGAAGTCCCGAGACGTGTCGAAAATCAAAGGGAAGCAGGCTTACGCGATCCGTGAAATTTCGTAATGTGGCGGAAATCGAAAAGAGGTGTTTTTGCGCAATCCGTGAGTTTCCGTAACTTCTTCGAAAGCTAAAAAAGAGTAAATACATAATCCGTAAGGATTCGTAACCTTGCGGAAAGAAAATAAGTATCGTTACGAAATTCGTAAAGTTTCGTAACGTTACGAAAAAAGAATTACCAAAAAAAAGTAGAAGGGGGTGCATTTAGTAAAAAGGGGGTACAAATAGCAATCAGACCCACTTGGGCCTTCCAGATTCTTCCTCCAGAAGGTTGTTGCTTCTGGAGGAAGCAACCTTGCTCGCCTGGGCGAGCTGGGTGGCAAGCTCCTCCCTTATTTTGCTATAAATAGGGGGAGGAGTGAAGGGAGAAGGGGTTCAGCCTTCTTGGCACTTCTCATTCTCTCGAAATTGCTGAGGAAAATTATTTCCGTGAAGAAAATCCAAGCCGAGGCGCTTCCGTAACGTTTCCGTAACGTTTCCGTGAGTAATTACGCGAAGATTCTCGACCGTTCTTCAACATTCATCTTTCGTTCTTCATTTTCTTCAGTCTTCAACGGGTAAGTACCTCGAACCGAGCTTTTCAATTCATTCTATGTACCCATGGTGGTCCACATTTTGTTTCATGTATTTTTATTCTCGTTTTCATTCGCTTTCTATACCACCTTTGACGTGCTTAAGTCATTTATTTAAGTCACTTTTCGCCTAATCTAAAAATAAAATAAATTTCCACCGATCGTTAGAATTGTATCATTCGTTAATTTCTGTTAAAATGAATTCCGACCGTTCGGTCGTGCCGTAACCACATCGGAAATCAAAAAAGAGGTAAAATAATAATATAATAATCGGAAAAAATACCTTTTAGTAGAATAAAGCGAAAAATCAATCGGACGTTTTCTCTTTGGGATTTCTCATTCTTAATTGAATTGACTAATAACTAAAGTGAAACTAAGGCTAAAATCAATTTGCCTAGTCAAGCTCGTCCACAAAAATAGGGTTTTGAAAGTTCATCATTTCAGTTTCTTACCAAGTAAAATGGATCATTTTTAAGGTCCAACGCCTTAAAATGATCACCTTTCAAGTAAAAAGAATCACTTGATTCACGCATAAGAAAGAACTACGTAGGTCTGATTTCCTCTTTGATGGAGGGTACGTAGGAGCAAAAGCCCCACTTTTGTCGACCTCAAAAAATAAAAAGAAATAAAATTTAAGGTAACACAATTTCCACAATTCTAAAAAATAGGTTGTTGTCCTTTGAGACAAACGTGAGAGGTGCTAATACCTTCCTCAAGCGTAAATACAACTCCCGAACTTAGAATTTTCATTTTGATCGGTTTCCTTCGGTTTTCCCGACGTTTTCCACAAATAAACGTTGGTGGCGACTCCGCGCATCTTTTCTCCTTTGGAGAGCGCACCCGTGAGCCTCGCCTTCGCTCGCCCGCAAAAGGGCACGTTGCGACAGCACTCCCTCCTCAAGATGAGCGTACTCCTTCACCTCCTCCTCAGCGTGAAGATTCAGCACTCCTGAATGAAGTCCTTACCGAATTACGAGGTCTTCGTTCTTATGTTGGTGACCATTTCGACTCATTAGATATACGCTTTGCCGGCATGGATATTCGCCTCACACAGCTTGAAGAGGATGTAGGTTACATTCGTTAGAGTTTCGATCTTCCACCGCCTCCTCCACCTTCTTAGATTTTAGTTTTTAATTATATGTCTCTTTTAAGCCATGTATTTTGGCTATGCTACTTAGATCATTATGTTCAGTACTTTATTTATCTTGTAGTATTTGGATTTCAGACTTTTTGTGCTTTGATACTCTGTGATTTTGGTTTTAAATTGTTTGGATTCTGGTTTGATAGTGTCTTATTTGTGAGTTTGATGGGTTATGCTTTATACTTTGATATTGATTTGTTTTCACTTCATTTTATATCTGGTTTGATTCCCATGTATTTTGTCTTTTTGATGTTGCCAAAGGGGGAGAGAACTTGAGAGAAATTGGGTTAGAAATCAATTATCAATTAGAAATTTATCATTAAGTTAAGTTAGGCATACATGCCAAAAGATAGGGGGAGTAAGGGTTGTGTGAACGTGCTATCATCTTGTATATAACTTGTTTTGATTTCAGGGATTGTCATCATCAAAAAGGGGGAGATTGTAGAAGATCTTTGGTGTTTTGATGATGATCAAAAAGCTTAGAAATCAAATGATAAAAGTTAGAAATCAAGTGATCATCAATTCCAAAACATAGGGGGAGTAAACACAAATTTTATATATATACATTTTTTGCTTGAATCTTGATTTTAGGACTTATATTGTCATCATCAAAAAGGGGGGATATTGTAGAAGCAAATGACTTTGATGTTTTGATGATGATCATGATGATTTGATGCAAATGATGCAAATGATTCAAGAATACAAGCCACAACATCAAGATGGTCACTAGTATTTTAGGAAGGGAATTCCTAATTGATTTAGCAAAAGGTTTGGCCAAGTAATTTGAGTTAAAAAGTGTTTTTCAAGAGATTTACTCTCTGGTAATCGATTACCAGAGGATGTAATCGATTACCAGTGGCCAATAGTTTACAACAGCTACTAAATATTTGAATTCAAATTTTAGACTGTGTAATCGATTACACCATATTGGTAATCGATTACCAGCAGTTAATAAACGTTTTAATTCAAATATTAAAGCCTGTAATCGATTACAAAATTATTGTAATTGATTACCAGAGGAGATTTTCAGAAAATAATTTTCAAGAGTCACATCTATTCAAATGGTTTATGAATGGCCATCAAAGGTCTATTTATATGTGACTTGGAAACATGAATTTAGAGAGAGTTTTTTGATTGCCAAAAAGTTTTATCCTCTCAAAAGATTAAGAGAGTTTTTCTAAATTGAAATGTCTTATCATCTCAAAGAATTCCTTGGTCAAACACTTGCATATTCAAATAAGGAATTGTGATTGATCTTCATTGTACAATCTGTCTCTTTCAAGAGAGATTTCTTCTTCTTTTCTTTTTACTTCTGAAAATGGGTTAAGAGACTGAGGGTCTCTTGTTGTAAAGGATTCCTGAACACAAGGGAAGGGTTGCCCCTGTGTGATTCAGACTTTGTAAAAGGATTTTACAAAGAGAGTGGAAAATCTCAAGTGGGTTGCTTGAGGACTGGACGTAGGCACAGGAAGTGACCGAACCAGTATAAATCAAGTTTGCATTTCTCTCTTCCCTTAAACTTCTTTTATTTATTACTATTTATCTTTTGCCTTTAAAGAAGTTTATTCTGAATTATCTTTTGAGTAATTCATGTTAAGGGTGCATTGTTAATCTAAAAAGAGAGAGCGAAATTTTAAATTGGGGAATAGTTCTTGTTATCTTAATTCAACCCCCCCTTCTTAAGATAACTGAGGCCATTTGTCTAACAAAATTGTTTCCTAGAAAGCTTAAATCAAAGTGGTCTGAACCATTTACTATCAATAAAGTTTGACAATATGGAGTTGTGGAGCTTTGTGATCCTCAATCTAAAGATCTTGACAGGACATGGGTAGTGAACGGACAATGGTTGAAACAATACCATGGTGGAGCTATGGAAAGATTGAACATTGTTCTTCGCTTGGATCCTGGATAACAGGACGATGTGTCAAGCTAGTGACGTTAAAAGAGCGCTTACTAGGAGGGAACCCAGCTTTTCTTTCCTTTTCCTATTTTTCATTCTTATCTCTTGTATATAGTTAGGATATCTTGCTTGTGATTATGATTAATTTCAGCTTGTTTGGTAATGAACAAGGGGTTTTAAGCTTGTGTGAAGAGATAGACATAAAAAGTCTTAGAAATTTTTTGGAAATTGTCTATCCGCTAAGCGCAGACCTTGTGCTAAGCATCCAGTCTTCACGCGCTAAGCCAAGCTTGCTCGTGCTAAGCGCATAGACCCCTGATTGGTTGGCTGAATAGTTCAGCTAAGAGCACATCACTGCACTAAGCCCCACATCTTCACGGTAATTGCACTTTAACCAGTGGGCTTAGAGTGGATGATGCGCTAAGCGCCACTTCTTCTCTGGAAAAATTTTATTGTAGCAGCGCTAAGGGCGCTATCTAGTGCTAAGCCCCAGATCCATTCTATAACTTCAGTTTTTAAGCTAGGCTTAGCGGGCTAGGAAGCGCTAAGCGCCAATCTCTTACGGGTTTGGAATTCTTGGAAGTCCGCTTAGCGCACCTATTGCGCTAAGCCTGAACCACTCTCTGTAAGTTGAAGCTTGATGGTACGCTAAGCCTTACATCTCAGGCTAAGCGCATATTGTAGAAAAAATTTTGTGTTGCAGAAAGGAAGAGGCACTTTGGGTGTTAAACTCAAATGTCACTTTGGCACGCTAAGGGCAGCTGTGCGCTAAGCGCGCCATACGATTTTCAGTTTCTAAAAATCAAAGGCAGAGGCACTTTGGGTGTTACCTTTGCACCCAAACCTCTACACCTTCCTAACCTTAAGCACTTGTGTACTTTCTGCTTCGTGTGTACTATTTCTCTGCATCTTCATTATTGCATTTCAAGAACAATCCAAGTAAGTTAGCACATTTCTCTTTTTATTTTTCATTCTTCAAACCTTAGGATAGATGACTTCTTGTTTTTTTGTTGTTGTATGCTATTAGGTTAAGGTTAGTAGTTTTAGGGTTAGTCAATGTAGGATTTTAGGTAACTTAGAAGCCCATTAAGGGCAATGTGGCTGAAAGGGGTGAAGACCCCTGTGATTCTGTCTAGAAATCGTGATGAACGCGGTAAGTGCGCCTGTGCACTTAGCCTGTTCATCGCAGCTGTCAAAATTTTGGATTTCCAGATGAACGCCCTAAGCGGACCATGTCGCGCTAAGCGCATTCATCCCTGCTGATGAATGTAATTGATGAGCCCGCTAAGCGCATCTGTGCGCTAAGTGGGACAAGTGTTCAGACATTAAGATTTTGGAAATTTTTGTTCAGCGCTAAGCCTGACCTGTACGGCTAAGCGCCACTTTGCTTCTGTAAGTTTTCCTTTGAATAAGACTAAGCGCGTCTGAGCGCTAAGCCCGTGTCGTGTGTTGAGCTAAGCGCCCTGCTGCACCAAGCTCAACTCTCTCACTATCTTTTAAGTTTTTGTAGTAAGGCTAAGCGTGCCTTGTGCGCTAAGCCTGAGTGTCGTTCTGTTGAGGCTGAGCTAAGCGCGCCATGCTGCGCTAAGCTCCAACTCTCTTCGGTTTTGACAATTGTAGACTTAGGCTAAGCTCAGTTGTGCACTAAGCCTATTTTGTAGAAAAAATGTTTTGTGTCTTCGAGCTAAGCGCCAGTCTGCTGTGCTTAGCGCCTGAGTAAAATTTCATAAGGCACGCTAAGCTCAGTCTGCTACGCTAAGCGCCCAGTCAAAATTTCAATTTTATTTTTCAGTTTTTGTGAAAATAACTTATACTAATCTTTTGTGTTTTGTCTTATATTTTGCATATGGCATCTAAGAAAAGGAAGGCACCTTCTACATGTTGGATCAAGTGGCCTCGGAATAATTAAGAAGGGGGGTTGAATTAATTATTACTGAATCCTTACTAATTAAAAATCTACCCTTCTTTGGCTTTTACTATAACGTTAAGAAAGTAAAGAACAAAAATAAAAACTTAAACCAAAAGTAAATGCGATAATTAAAGTGCACAACAGAAATTAAAAGAGTAGGGAAGAAGAAGACAAACACACAAGAGTTTTATACTAGTTCGGCAACAACCCATGCCTACATCCAGTCCCCAAGCAACCTGCGGTCCTTGAGATTTCTTTTCAACCTTGTAAAATTCATTTACAAGAAAAGATCCACAAGGGATGTACCCTCCCTTGTTCTCTTTGAACAACCTAGTGGATGTACCCTCCACTAGAACTGATCCACAAGAGATGTACCCTCTCTTGTTCTCAGTCACAACAACACAAGTAGATGTACCCTCTACTTGTACCACAAAGGATGTACCCTCCAATGTGTTAAGACAAAGTTCCCAGGCAGTTAGTCCTTTGAAACTTTGTGAATGGGGAAACAAAAAAATTCTCAGGCGATTAGTCCTTTGAAATCTTTTATTTATGGGAAAGGGAAGAATCAAAAGAATTCTCATACTATGTCGTTTTGAATTCTTTGACAAGGGATAAGGGAGACACAAAAGAATTCAAGGGGTTAGTCCTTCGTTCTTTTGGAAAAGGGAGAAGAGAGACACAAAAAGAATTCAGGCGGTTAGTCCTTGGCGAATTCTTTTTGGCAAAGGGAGAAGGGAATGAAAAAGATGAATAGCACAAGTTTTGTTTTCAAGATTTGGAAAACTAGAAAACTTAAGAAAGCTTTTGCAAAGGAAGAAGAAGAAGAAATTCAAGAGGATGTTCAAAGAGATTCAAAGGATGTAAAAGATTGTAATCAATTGTCTTGAAAATGCAAGTTAAGGACTTGCTTTTATAGACTCTTCATGTCTGGTCAAGAAAACCATTAGAAGAGTTATAACCTTTAGAAAAGCTTGAAAACTATTGGAAGATTTACATCTTTTGATTTTTATTCAAAACTAATCACTGGTAATCGATTACCAAATCATTGTAATCGATTACAGAAAGCATTTTTGTGAAAGGATGTGACTCTTCACATTTGAATTTGAATTTCAATGTTCAAACACACTAGTAATCGGTTACCAATATATTGTAATCAATTACACCATTTTGAAATTGATTGGAACGTTGTAAATTCAGTTGAAAGCTTTTTGAAAACAAAACTTGCCACTGGTAATCGATTACAGTAAACTGGTAATTGATTACCACAGAGTAAAAACTCTTTGGTAAAAGGTTTTGTGAAAAAATCATGTGCTACTCAATGTTTTGAAAAACTTTTCAGTACTTATCTTGATTGAGTCTTTTCTTGATTCTTGAATCTTGAGTCTAGAATCTTGTTCTTGATTATACTTGATTCTTGAAAACTTGAAACTTGAAACTTCTCTTGAATCTTTCTCTTGATTCTTGAATTGTTCTTGACTCAATCTTGAAATCATTCTCATAGGCTTTTTGTCATCATCTTTGTTATCATCAAAACATCTTGAATCAATCTTGATTTATCATCATCATGAAGCCATGAAGCTTGCTTCTACACTACACCTACCAAGGCCATATTTGATAGATCCAGGTTCACATCCCAAGAGGCTTGGGAGAGATACACGGAACTGTGGTACCTAGGAAGATTTTGCCTGGAAGGAATGTCATTCTCCATCACATTGAGTTCGATGAATTTACTGAAGAACTTGAGCATAGAAACTGGCACAAGGAGTTTTATGCGAACCTCTATAACCCCGAGGACAAACCACCTAAGTAGGTGAAGGTGAGAGGTCATTTGGTGAAATTTGATGCAGACAACTTGAACTCATTCCTAAAGACCCCACTGATACTTGAGGAGGGGGAGAACTTTCTAGTATACTCCAGGTTCTGTCATTTGAAGCTAGAACCACAGGAACTGGTAGCTCGATTATGCATCCCTGGAAGGGGATTCGAGTTAAACGCTGATGGACTATCATTAAAGATCCTACGAAAGAATCTGACCATGCTCGCTTAGACATGGAGCGTTCTTTCCTTTTCTAGCCGAGTCCCTACCTCTCACACCTTGGATATCACATTAGATAGGGCCAGGTTGATATATGGAATCATTCAGAAGATGGATATGAACCTGGGCTATATCATTGCTTTGTGAAAGGATAGAGGAGTCATTTCTGATTCATTAACATTGGAGAGCCTCGGTCCAGCTATTAATGTGGCTTATCTAAAGAAAAACTGCTAGAACCTAGATGACCTCTCAGTTACCTTTAGAGGGCCGCGCAAGGCCAAGGGGAAGAAGTCTGAGGCTCCCCCTTCCTCAGCTCCAGCACCAATTCCATCTGCCCCATCTGCATCTACATCTGTTCTTCCAGCTCCTTTATATGCAGGATGCTCAGATATTTCATTTACACCTCATATGCTTCATTCCATGCTCCATAGCCTACACAGGGGACAGTCCATCATCATGCAGAGCCTTCAAGGCTTGGGCTTGCCATCCATTATGAGCATGGATGAGTTTGACCTGTAGGTGGCCTGGCCAGGAGCCCAGTTTTCTCCTTCTGGAGGGGGTGGGGCCTTTGCAGCCCAGAAGCCTGTTGCTAAGGAGCCAACAGCAGCAACAGCAGAAGGGGAGGATGTGCTCACCCCTTCTGAGCCCTTTTATTTTGATGCAGATGCACACATGGCTCAGGAGGAGGGGACTTCCACAGATTAGATACCTGATTCATCTCCTGCACCTATTCCTAAGGAGACCCAACCAGCTACACTAGTCACAGAGCCTGAGTAGCCTATCCAAGATTCATCAGCAGCTCCAGCACTAGATCTTAATGAAGATCAGCCTTAGGATGAGCAAGATGTTTAAATTGTGTTTAGTTTAATTTCTGCAAAGCATGAACATTTTAGTTTATCAGTATTTAGTTTGGTTTATGTTTTAGTTCTTTAAATTTCAGCACTTTGAGTTGTTTTCTTGTACCAAAAGCATGTTTGAAGAATGAATTGATTGAAAATGATATGTAGTGGATTGTTTGGTATAAAATGAGTGTTAGAGAATAATTTGAATGAGAAATTGTATGATTTGAGTGGATTGGAATGATTAAATAATTGTTTTGATCAAGCTTGTAGCCATTAGAAGAGAATGAGCATGTGATTGGAAGTATGATTGAAAATGTTAGTCAATTTCTCAGATTGATTGTGAAGGAATGCATTAACTGTATCCCGATGAGAGTGTGATCCTTAAATTTTGAGAGAAACGACAATCATTTAGTACTAATTTTTGCGAGAATCTCTAAAGTATGGACTAAATGCATGAAATTGAGGATGATGAAGGCCATGTTAGATTGTGATAGCCACTTACCCAAAAAACTGACCGTGTGCTTGAATGAATTATCCCTTGTACCCAATTTGAGCTGAATGAATTATTAATTGATTGAACCCTGAGCCTATACAGTGTTATCTCCTGCTACCTTGACTTAGGTTGTAGGAGAGCATCATCTACAGGAAGCGTGGTTCAAAGCAAATTTGTCCCAAATTTGGGGGAGTAATTATCAAGGTAAATTTGTTCCAAATTTGGGGGAGGCACTAGGTAAGAATTGAAATGGTCAAAGTAAAGAGCATACACACACTATTTATGTATATACACATAATGTCTTTCTATATCTTGTGTTAAAAAAACTGTAAATACAAATGAAATTAATAAGTGTTTATGCTGCAAAATAATGAAATGAAGTTGAGTGCCTAAATAAAAGGCAAGTATGGGATGTGCATGAATGAAAAAGTGAAGGTTTATCTATGGATGAATGCTCTCCTAGAACCTAAGCTTTTGAATCCTATAAAAACCATGATTTGTTGGAGGCCTAACCCCATCACAAGCCTAGAAAGTCCTTCGAATTCATTTTGTGTGTTCATTGCTGTATGATATGAGATGAAATCCAAAGGTTGGCACTTGTGTTACTTGTTTATGATGGAATGATCCTAAGCACTTGAGCTTGAGGGAAACAATGACTGTGAGTTTGTGGTTGATGATCCTTCCTTTATTTCTTCCATCCTTACTAGCTTATTTCAGTTGTGACTCTAATGTGCATGTTTCTATCTTTGAAAAGCGGCATGTTTGTGAAAATCCATTGATTGAAGCAGTCCATGATATTCAGTTCATATGGTTGAATTTCTCTGTAAAGCAAACCCCATTTTGAGTGACCATTGTAGCTTGTCACTTGAGGACAAGTGAACTGTTCTTTCTTTGCTTGAGGACAAGCAAAACTATAAATTTGGGGGAGTTTGTTAGTCGTCTTATACGACTAACTTTTGTATAGAAAACATTTTCCAAAACTTGTATAGTTCCCCCAATTTATGGTTGTTTTGAAGTGATTTTGTAAACAAATCTTGTTTTATTGTTAAAGTTGTCTCTAGAATATTTCCATTGGATTTAATGATGAAATATGTGCAATTTCAGGTGATAAAGAGGCTAAGTCATGAAGTGCCAAAAGTGACAGTTGAGCTTAGCTCATCAGTGGGCTAAGGCGCATCCACCGCTAAAGGCGCTTAGCGCAACAGAAGAATCTGGCAGAGCATCAATATCAAGATCGCGTGCTAAGCACGAGATCAGTGTGCTAAGCGCAATAGTTGTCTTCAGCCATGCTCAGTGCACAACTGGCGCTAAGCTCAAATCCACTTACTTGTGCTAAGCGCGAGGGTGGCGCTAAGTGCAACGTCGTGAATTCAGAGCTATTTAAAGCCTGTCTTGTGCAGAATTAGGGTACAAAACTTTTGCACAGATTTTTACAACATTCCAGAGCACACCACAGTGCCTATTTTGGGAAAAGAGCTCCGGAGGAAGCAAGAGGAGCAGCTTATGCAAAGATACCTAGGTTTTGTAATCTCATTATTGTTAGGGTTCAATGCTTCTTGTGTTCAATGCTTCTTTCAGTGCTTAAATTTTGTATGCTCTTGGTCTGATCACCCATTTGTGTGCATAGTTAGGTGTCTTTAGCATTGGGAAATGTATTGTAGCCTTAGAACTTGAATGAAGCAGAATTGAAACTTAGTCTTACAAGAGGGATCTGCGGATTAAGTTTTGGTTTTAAGTATATTGTTACAATAATGTTGTTTGGTCTAAGTCTAGTCCAACAAGAGGGATCCGAGGACAAAGCTTAGGCTAAATTAGTCTAAACTTTCGTAAGCTATTTAAGCTAAGTCTAGTCCAACAAGAGGAATCCGAGGGTAAAGCTTAGTTTAAGTTAGTCTAAACCTAGGAGGGATTTCTAAATTTAACCTAGTCCAACTAGAGGGATCTGAGGATGAAGCTTGGATTGATTCAGTCTAAATTTAGGCTTTAGATCATTACAAAATATGCTTAGCTGAGCAACATCTTCAAAATTGTGATTAGGACATTTCCTCAGCAATGATTTGAATTACTCCTATACTTCACAAAAGGGTTCTTTTGATCCTTTCCTGAATGTAGAAATATCTGACTTTACATTGATATACCTAGATGGAGGGAAAAATCTATCAAGAACTTTTCTTCCACTATGCTCCAGCTTGTCAAACTTTGATTTGGATGAGATTGTAGCCATGCTTTGGCTTTCCCTGTTAAAGACAATGGCAATAATCTAAGGTACACAACCTCCTCTTCACCTTTAGGAATGCCCATTGTGCCATATTGTTCATAGAAAGTAGATAGATGAGTATATGGATCCTCATTACCAGCACTTGCAAACTGATGTGCACTGATCAAACTTAGAAAGTTGGCTTCATCTCCACAGCTTTTGCATTAGAGGGAGGGGCTATGCAAGGAAATGCCTTGCTCCTTGTTGCATGGCATAGTCTCCAAACATTCTCCTTGGTGGATTTTGTTGGTTTCTTGGGTCCACTATTTAATGAGAGTTGCTTGACAAGAGTTTCTTGTTTGAAGAGTGTTCATGTGGTTGTGCCTGCTTTGCTGTCTTCTTCTTTTTCCTTGCCTTATTGCTATCTTTTATGGTTCTTTCAATTTCCAGATCAAACCGCAACTAATCTGTAGATGGCTTACCTCTAAAGAGCATACAAGAACTTCAAAAAGCAAGTTAGCACACAAGATGATTTCAAAATTAAAACTATCTATACAAAAGGTAAAGACAATTTTCAGTAAGAATAGAGCAAAAATTACTAAATATTTAAGCATAATCCCCGACAATGGTGCCATAAAACTTGATGGGGGTGAGTGGGGGGGGGGGGGGGGGGTTGGCAAGCATACCAAGTTTTCACAATAGATAATGGTAAGTGGGTCCTTCCATTTAGATGAAAGCAAGTCACATAAGCAAGTATCTTTCAAGGAACTCCTCTCCTCCAAACCTCAACAACATCATCTTTGAACATAGGAAGGTCTACCCCCTAAGAGCTATAATATGGAGAAGTAGAGAGGTTTCATCTGATGAAATGCCCTTCTCTACTCCTTTAGATTTTCAGCAACTTCTTGGTCTGATGGCCATCTTCAACGTTTTTCTTCCCTAGAGAGGTTTCATCTGATCAAATCGTGTTTGTGTATAGAAGAGAAACTTGGTTGTTGTGCTTTGAGCATAACTTCTCCATTACTGTTAATCTTGCAAACTCCACTTTCACCGTCACTCATCATGTCCAACCTACCATTGAAAAAGGTGAATTGCGATGATGAAGCCTCTACTGCTACTGTCAAACACTTGGCCATGGATGTCCATGATGGCTCTCCTCCATCTTAGGAGTATGTGTGCTTGGTTGAGAAGGCACCTGCTAAAGCTCTTCATGATTGAGCTCATGCTGAAAGAGAGGCTCAAAGGTGGAAGGGCTTTAGGGATTATTTCTTCAAGAAGTATGTCAAAATCCCAATTGAAGTTTCCTCTAATGACTTTGGCGATGAGTTCTTTTGCGAAATTAAAGAGAAAGAAGTTGCCAAACAAAAGGGGGAGAAGAAGTAAAAGAAGAAAAAAACAAGAAAAGCATAAGATGCACAAGTTGAAAAGGAGTGCATCATCCGAGGGGGAGATTTTCTTAAAATCTTTAAACTCTTGTTTTTCTATTATTAATATACTCTTTATGCAATATGCTTTTGATTAATAAAATGAGAGTTTTCTTATTAAAGGATTTTATCTCAAAGTCTTATGATGCATTATGTGTTTTTTATATTACTTATATTGGATCTGACAAGACTGACATTGCACTTAACTGTTATAATATATATCATACATATGTCCTAAAAAAATGAGAGATTTTTAAGTCAAAAGACATTTATGTCTGAAAGACAAATCAGAACTCCTAACTATTTTGATTAAATACAAATGGTAAAAGTCATGTTTGATGTGTTATCAAATCATGGTGTGTATTTTTGCATCTGAGTTTTCATACAATACATCCATACAAGACGATCTGACATAACATTAAGTAGTGAATTTAAGACATTTATTTAATACTCTATGTTTGAGATTATCTCTTATAGAATCTCCTAGCATCTTTCAAAGCCCTATAAAGAATAAATGAAGTCCACAGTCTGAAAGTGATGATCTTCATCAAAAGGCATGCTCTGCTAGTGAAGACCTTCTATAATGGAAGAAGTGACTTTCCTGCTGATGTATAAGACACATCAACCTATTAGCTTGGACTTTGCATGAAGAAGGAACGTACATTTAATGCAAGCATTAAATGCTCCAATGGCCTCAAGTCTTTGGACAAAGAATAGAGTGAAGAATCCACCCGTTGTTAGACACCAAATACTTCAAAGATGAAGGCTATACATAAAAAAACTTCGTGGAAATAAAAAATGAACTATCTTGCACAAAAAAAAAATATTTCATTCTTTCTTGTAATGCTTTATGTAAATCTTTGTATAGATACTACACTCTCAAAACACCTTGTAAACCTTGAGAGAAAATACTAATGTACTGAGAGATATATCTATATGTAAGATGATCTAATATTAGTTAGTGTGTAACCTTCCAACAAGTCTTGTTGTTTTTTTTAGACCCAGTAGTGGTTTGGTAGGACAAAGAATATTGGGTTAAGTCAAGCTTGGGGTAGAACTTACATTTGTAAGAGCAAGAAGTGACCGAGAAGAATACTTGTAGCTTTGAGATAAGTTAGTGGAAACTCGGTGGATTGCCAAGAACTGGGCGTAGACTTGGGGTAGAGATGAACTAGTATAAACTTTTGTGTGCTTTTCTTTACTATTTATCTTTGTGTTCATTGACAACAGTTCAAATTTTTTATTAGATAATACATCTAGTTTTGATCTATCAAGAAAATGGTTTTTGATCATCATTTGACAAAGTTTTCTTAATCTATTTTTAGCTATATTTGCATCAGACGATAAATGAGTTTTCAGTCTTAGAAAAAGTTTTAAATTTCTAAAAACACAATTCAACCCCAATTCTTGTGTTATTTCTAAAAAGTTCAATGGTTGTTACAAGCAAATTGTTGCTTTAAAGAAAAGCAATTACACAAAGAATGATGTGATGGTTAATGCATATTCTATTTGGAAGGAAGACAAAACAAAGGATTTTGCTTTGGAGCATGCATGGTGGCTATTAAAAGATCAGCCTAGATGGTTAGAACATTGAAAGAAGTTCCTTTGAAAAGAAAAAAGCTGAATGAAAATTGGAATTACTCATCATCATCTAATTTGGAGACATTGTTTAATGTTTTCGAAATGACACCCCTACACCACTCGCTCTCCCAATGAGGCAAAAGGAAACCAAAAGGAAGATCAAAGGGAAAAGAGCAACTTCTTTTACACCAATTGTAGATTTGTTTGGCATTGAAAAAGAAATGAAGGAAATAAATGTTGTTCAAAAACAAATAGCAGAGGCAATGTCGTTCGATACCGTCATGAAGATGTACGATATTCTTAGGAAGGACACAACTAACGTGGCTAAAAATCAACTCAAGAAACACATTAAGTTGTTAATTAGTTGTGTGTATGAGTTTGTCTTAAGTTGAATGTTGAAGTTTTTTAATTTGTAACTTTTAAGTAGCCATTAAAACACAAGTCATTTCAAAAACTAGTCGTTACATCAACTAGTCACTCCACACGACACTCTCACTTAGGAAAACTAGGCAGTAAGTGTCAAGGTCACCCTGTCATGCAAAGGCAACTCCCCCCCCCCCCCCCCCCCCCCCATGGTGATAAGCCTGAGTCTCAAGGGAGTTCCAAACCAAGTGACATGCCCCCAAGTACAAGTATTCCTCCTTATGAGAAACTACAAGTACCTACTAACAACGTTTATACTATTTCCATGTCATATGAAGTATGAAACATGGGCACCATCAATGCACTAACCATGGATAGTTAAAGATTCTAAGCCATCCCCCTCCAGAGATGCTTAAAACTCTTTAACCATTATATTTTCCCACATCAGGGATATCTAACAAGGTCACTACACTCCCCATGTACATACCCAACATACAACGTATGAAACATGGGCACCATCAATGCACTAACCGTGGATAACTAAAGATTCTAAGTCACCCAATTCGGAGATGCTTAAAACTCTTTAACCACTCTTTTCCCCCCACCAGGGATATCCAACAAGGTCATTGCACCCCCCATTATTTTTCTTGAAAACCAGCATGCAACAAGGACAGGCATACGTCCTCATAGTTAGGATCCCTGACCCCAACTATGGTATTAAAAACTGTAAATGATAATAAACTCCCCTCACCTATCGTGAGCTCTCCGTCAGTTCCTCTTTGCGTCGCTCAAAGGTCTCTCTCGTTCATGCTCGTTAGTCCAAATGCAAGATTCTATATACGAAATTGAAGGAAATTTAGTATAAATTTCAAAAACAAGGTTAATAACAATATTCGGAGTCAAATACCCCTGTCAAAACATAAAGGGCTAAGGGGTGTTTCAAATTCTACTAAAAAGAGACGTTATTTTGAAATTCCGCTCACACCAATGTGACTGTGGTTCAGTAAAGGTCATGAAAATAACATCAATGTTTTAAAAAGATAACTTTTACAATATCTCATTTTTAAGGGTTTTTCAAAGGAAGCCTAAAAAAACCCTATTACAATACCCAACATGAGAGATACTAAGAGAAACTCAAACTAACTAGGAGAAAGGCTTAGAAGTCAAGATTACCTCAGAGAAGCTACAAAATGAAGGATTGGGGGAATTTTATCCACTGAATCCTTGAGGAGGATTTTGAGGATTCCGCTTCGATTATAATGTTCTTCTTGGTGTGGAGGTTCGGTGGCAAGCAACAGCGGCTCGTGGTGGCCACCACTGGTCGTGGGTGGTGTAGAAGAAGGTGTTAGGGTTTGGGGGGGCCTTTGGAGAGGAGGAGAGGAGGAAAAATCATGTTTTTCACGCTAAAGAACGTATTTTTAATCTGTAGATCTCGCTTAGCGAGCTCATTTCACTAAGCGGGAGTCTACTTTTCACGCTTAACGCGACAATTCACGCTGAGCGCAACACCCTCTCGGGTTGGAATTGCGTTAATTCTCGCTCAGTGCAATTCCCTCTCAGGTTGGAATTGCGCTTAGCGCATTCTCGCTCAGTGCAATTTCCTCTTGGGTTGGAATTGCGCTTATCACGCTCCTTGCACTTAGTGAGACATCAAATGTTGTTATTTTCAAACTCCCAATGATAAAACTATGAAGAATTGTCTTAGGAACCTCCAACCAAAATTTGAAGACGATCCAACGGTTAACGAATCTAGAATCGTGATTTTACTTTAATAGGTTTAGGTAAAATTTGAAATCTCATAATTTCAACTTAGCTCAAGAAAACTCCACATAACTCAACATCCACATCAAGAAATTCACACATGACTTATTCAAGCCATACCTCAACTCATTCAAGTCAACCATATAGTCAAATAACACAATAAATACAATTAAACATTGATTTATAATTAGTAATATTTCAGGGTGTTACAAGTCTCCCACCCTTTTAGAAATTTTGTCCCCAAAATTTCTTGACTCAAACAAGGATGGATAGGTTGCTCTCATCTGGCTCTCTAATTCCCACGTGGCATCTTCTCCTCATGCACCTCCCCAGATCACCATGACCAACAGAATCTCCTTCCCTCGTAGGTGCTTTGTTCGTCTATCCTCAATCCTCAAAGGCAATGTTTCATATGTCAAGTTCTCCTTCACTTGTACGTCATCCCATTGGATCACATGAGATGGATCATGGATATACTTATGGAGTTGAGACACATGAAAGACATTGTGAAGATTAGAAAGAGATGGGGGTAATGCAATTTGGTATGCCAAGAGGCCAACTCTTTTAATAATTTGGAAAGGACCAATAAAGTGAGGTGTGAGTTTTTGGGATTTCAATGCTCGACCGATCCCAGTCCACGAAGTGACTCTCACGAATACATGATCACTAACCTCCAATTCCAGGTCTTTCCTCCTATTATCCTGATAACTTGTCTGCCTACTCTGAGCAGTTTTCATCCTTTCTTGGATCAGCTTGACCTTCTCGGTGGTTTGTTGTACCACTTCAGGTCCTAAGGTTAGGTCTTCTCCAGGCTCTAACCAACATAAGGGTGTCCTACACCTTCTACCATACAAAGCTTCATAGGGAGTTGTTCGACCAGAATACTTGTTTACTCCCTCTTCCAAATTGGTATTACTTGTTTTTATATGGGAGTGGTCTTACCAGCAAGTGCACCGGGTCACCAAGTAAAATAATTAAAACGGAATGAACCGAGTATCGAACACAGCGAACTTGTTCGATTAGCAAAGTTTTTTTAAGTAAGCAAGCATTTGCAAACAGAAATTAATGATTGTGAATTAAAGCAAAAGTATGTTCTATCCTAAGTAAAAGCAATAAACGAGAACAAGTAAGTGTGAAAACATATATCTAAAAGCGTTGGGTCCTCCTACTAAGTAAGTTGATGCAATTAAAGATGTTTTTCTAATTAAAGATGTTCCTATGTTCTATGTTGAGGACAAAAATACCAAACACAAATTCCTCCAGAGTTTGGACTAATTTAAAATCAAACTTCATTCTTAGATCCCTCTTATTGAACTTAGCCTAATTTAAAAGGCATTAAGCAAAGAAAGAACAGTTCACTTGTCCTCAAGTGACAAAAATTCATAGTGGTTCTTCACAAATGTGTTTATTCCAAAGAATTCAATCACATGACATGAATGACATTCAATGTTTCCATCAAAAACTTCTCACAAGACATGCAGTTTTCCAAAGACATGAACATGATTATTAAGAAACACAACTGAGATAAGTTAGTAGCAATGACAGATATCAAGGAAGGATCGTCAACCAAAGCCTCACAGTCACCGTTTCACTCAACCAGGATGGATGCTCAGGTTACTCCTATGTCCTTCCTCCAAGATCATCTTCCTATGTTCAGGCACATTGGGAACACAAATCCTATCTTGAAGTCACAAGGCTCCTTCCGATCCAACATTGAAACTACTATCTCTTCCTGACTCTATAGCTTCTAACTGAGTCCTTGGAAAAGGATCAGTCTTCTAGCCCTCTATGATATCTCCTAGTAACTCATTGGTGATCCTTAAAGTTCTTAATCTCACACTGTTAGGGATAACTTCACATGCAAGGCTAAGGTCTCTAAATTGTTCTAGGAGGTCCATATCTCTAACCATTAAGGCAGATATATGTAGGGATTTCCTACTCAAGGCATCAGCCACTACATTGGCTTTGTCTGGATGGTAGCTAAGCTCAAAATCATAATTGTCATACCCTAATTTCGTTCAGGGACCATTGTTTAATGGCATGCAACCTTTTCTTGACCGCTTCGAGGTACTTGGCACCCATTGTTAGGCAATCTGTGAAGTTCCGTGACATGCCGGAAGTAAAAAAAAAAGCATTGTTGCACAATCCGTGAAGTCCCGTAACATGCCGAAAATCAAAAGGAAGCATTCTTACACAATCTGTGAGGTTCCGTAACATTGTGAAAGCCAAAATGGGGATGATTACGTAATCCGTAAGGTTCCGTAACATTACGGAAAGAAAACAAGTATCGTTACGGAATTCGTAAAGTTCCATAACGTTACGGAAAAAGAATCAGCAACAAAGACAGGGGGTGTATTTAGTAAACAGGTGGGTGCAAATAGCAACCAGGCCCACTTGGGCCTTCCAGGAAGTTCCTCTAGAAGGCATCGCCTTCTGGAGGAAGCAACCTAGCTCGCCTGGGCGAGCTGGGTGGCAAGCTTCTCCCTCTTTTCCCTATAAATAGGGGGAGGAGGGAAGAACAAAAATGTTCAACCCTCCTGGTATCTGAGGATCACTTAAAATTAGTGAGAAAAATTGTTTTCGTGAAGAAAATCCAAGCCGAGGCGCTTCCGTAACGCGTCCGAGACGTTTTCCTGGGTGATTTCGTGAAGATTTTCCTCCATTCTTCATCGTTCTTTGGTCTTATACCTGTAAGTTTCCGAAATCGAACTTTTCAATTCATTCTATGTACCCTTGGTGGTCCCCACTTGTTTCACGTACTTTTATTTTCATTTCATTTACTTTCCGTACCCCCTTTTGACGTGCTTTAGTCATTTATTCAAGTCATTTTCTCGCCTAATCAAAAAATAAAATAAATCTCCACCGATCATTTGAATTGTAACATCTGTTAATTTCTGTTAAAATGAAATCTGACCGTTCGGTCATGCCGTAAACAGGTTGAAAACCAAAAAAAGAGGCAAAATAATAATATAATAATCAAAAAATATCTTTTAGTAAAATAAAACAAAAAAATCAATCGGACGTTTCTCTTTGGGATTTTTCTTTCTTAATTGAATTGACTAATAACTAAAGTGAAACTAAGGCTAAAATCAACTCACAAATCAAGCTTTGTCCGCAAAAATCACTAAAAAAACGTTTTAAGGTCCAACGCCTTAAACGGTCCTCTTTGCTTTTTATCGGTTAACATGGACCGTTCGAAAGCGTAAAATCAACACATAACTGCCTTTTGAAAGAACTACGTAGGTCTGATTTCCTCTTCAATGGAGGGTACGTAGGAGCAAGAGCCCCGCTTTTGTCGACCTCAAAAAATAAAAAGAAATAAAAGTTTAGATACATAATTTCACACAATTCTAATCTAAGGCTGCTGTCCTTTGGGACAAACGTGAGAGGTGCTAATACCTTCCTCAAACGTAAAGATAACTCCCGAATCTGGAATATTCTTCATGACCGGTTTCCTTTGGTTTTTCTAATGTTTTCCTTTCAATAAACGCTGGTGGCGACTCCGTGCATTTTCATCCCATGGAAGACGCACCCGTGAGCCTCGCCTCGCTCGCCCGCAAATGGGTTGGTTGCGACAGTTGGCGACTCCACTGGGGACTGTTTTTGTGAGTTAGGCCTATTTTAGGAAAGTGTGGAATTATGAAACTTTGTGTGTGCGTTTTTTCTTGAATTGGGTAAAAATAATAAATGTTGTCTTTTCCACATTTTTGCATCGCATTCTAAGCACCCACGGGTTTGAGTAAAAAGGGGCCCTATACCCGGGATCATGGAAATTTAAGGAGTGGAGGTGGATCTATGGTCATGCTAGGTCTCCGACTTGCTTGATAATAGTGAAACCTCGTCTAGAGCTTTCTCTCTTTATAATGTGTTGTCGCTGGTATTCCATACCGCTGCAATATTATTATCTTGACTGATGATACCTCTAGAGAACATCCATGTGAGATATGGATCGTTGGGAGTATTTATTAGAGACCCCTAGATATTATCCTATAGGTCCCCAAATAGGGGCATGGAGCAAGCACGCTCTGTACCATTTGTTCTCATGCATTCTTCTACGAATAGCACATAAATTATAGTTTTACTGTATATCTAGTGATATCTTGTCTCTTTAGACTAACGCGTCACTTTTTAATGCATACGTTAGGGCACCGCAATGCCTAGAGCGTAGTATTAAAAAGATGGATCTTTTTCGGTCTCGTATATGTAAATTACCACTTGTTTTTCTTCTTTCCGTTTCATGCATGTGCATTGCATCATTCATATCAGAGCCTTGATTCACCCCTTTTTAGGTAAATGATGGGGACAAATCAAATTGGAAAAAGATTCTATCAAGTCAACATTAAGGGCCTAGATGTCACCAGCCTTAAGGAGTTGGGACGGTTGATGGGGACCCCTCCAGATGCAAGCCTTCCGCAAGGCGTACGGAAAGATTTTAGATTTGACCATAGCGGAGGTATTCATGGAAGCCGTTGTATCCCTCACCCAATACTATGACCAGCCATTGAGATGATTCACGTTTGGGGACTTCCAAATAGTACCGACTGTTGAAGAATTTGAGGAGATTCTAGGATGTCCTCTTGGGGGAAGAAAACCGATCTTTTCTCCGGGTTTCTTCCCTCCTTGAGCAAGATTGCAGCTGTGGTTAGGGATTCGGCGAGAGAGTTGGATCGTGTAAAGCAAACTCAAAACGGCATAGTGGGCCTACCGCGGAAGTACTTGGAAGGAAAGGCAAGGGATATGGCGAATCAAGAGGAGTGGGTCCCGTTTGCGGACGTACTAGCTTTGCTAATCTTTGGGGTTGTCCTCTTTCCAAACGTGGACGGTTTGGTGGACCTAGCCGTGATTGATGCTTTCCTTGCATATCACCATAACAAGGAGAGTCCGGTGGTAGCTATCATGGCGGACTTATTTGATACATTTGACCGAAGGTGCGAGAATATCAGTGCACGGATTATCTGCTGCTTACCCGCTCTTTGTGTGTGGTTGGTTTCGCACCTATTCCAACAAGACATAAGGCACCCATGTCCGCTCCAAAGTTATCGCTCGTGTGTCGAAAAGAGAAGAGTAGACTGGGACCAATACTTGGCTGGGATAGGAGGCAGAACAATCAACTGGTTTCCTCAATGGAAGGAAGGAAAAGAGGGAGTTCTCTTCTCATGTGGGGACTACCCAAACATTCCGTTGATAGGAATGAGGGGTTGTATTAACTACAATCCTGCACTTGCTATAAGACAGTTAGGGTACCCCATGAGGGAAGCACCGACGAAAGAGAGCCTCTCGCCTTTCCTTGTGAGAGATTTCGACGCGCAAAGTTTCAAGATTGTACAAAGAGTCCACAAGGCGTGGGAAAGCCCATTAAGGAAAGATAAAGAACTTAGGGGCATCTGTAATGGCATCATCGGTGGTTATCATGAATGGCTGAAAGTTCATACACGAGGGTTAGATTGGCTCTCCAAGTTGAAAATTATCAACGAGGAGAACTTCGAAGCTCCGGAAGAGGATGAAGAAGTCCGAGCTCTAAAGATAGAGCTAGGAAAGGCAAGACTCGCCAAAGAAAAATTCAAGTTAGTCGCTACAGACGTCCGAAATGAGTGTGCCGAGTTACGAGAAGAAAATGCAGCTACTGCAAGAGCCCTTGAATAAGAAACCAAGAGGGCTTGCAAGGAAGAGCATGGCCGAGATAAGTTCCGAGGAGCTTTGTGGGGCAGCAACAATGAGCTCAAGCTTCGAGGAGCTTTGTGTGGCCGACATAAGGCACCCATGATTTGGTGGCATGCTCACCACCATTTGTTTCTTTAGGAAACTCACCATAACTAAAAAAGCGCAAAGGCACCCCTATAACACCCGATCCAAAAGTAAGATGGATAACGAAGAGGGAGTGCAAGAATAGATGAAGGCTGACATGTCGGCTTTAAAAGATCAGATAGATTCCATGACGGAAGCCATGCTAAAAATTCAAAAATCAATAGAAGAAAATGCTACGACGGCCGCTTCCAATACACCTAGGGAAGCGGAACTGGTGCTACAGCCCACAATGAACTTGGGCCGGGACAGAAGCGCGACAAGTTTCAATTGGAGGTATAGTCCTCAAGCCTACCCTTATGGTTTGCCTCCAGACTTCACTCCTTGTACCGCTCCAGACGATTTGAGCCAAGCCCCTACCTTCGAGGGGCAACTCCCTCCTTATGCCAACTATCCTCTGTAGGAAGATGATGAAGGAGATGCCCATTTAGGCCCTTTGCTTCCC
This sequence comes from Glycine max, assembly GCF_000004515.6. NCBI lineage: Eukaryota > Viridiplantae > Streptophyta > Magnoliopsida > Fabales > Fabaceae > Glycine > Glycine max. The sequence continues at coordinate 16,408,803 of NC_038256.2, forward strand.
CCAAGGGAACCGGCCCCCCATGAGTTGCCCCAACCAAACATAATCTGCCAGGCCCTGTCTCAATCCGCACCTGTTAAGGAACTCGTTCCCATTTCAAAAGACAAGGGAAAGATCGATCTGCTTGAAGAGAGGTTGAGAGCGGTCAAAGGCCTCGACAACTATCCTTTCTCGGATTTAGCCGATCTGTGTCTGGTACCTGACATCATCATTCCTCCCAAGTTTAAGGTACCAGATTTCGACAAGTACAAAGGGACGACGTGTCCAAAGAGTCATCTTCAGATGTATTGCCGAAGGACGGGGGCATATTCCATGGATGAAAAGCTTTTAATGCACTTCTTTCAAGACAGTTTAGCCAGAGCAGCAGTGGCGTGGTACACAAATCTGGAAGCCTCTCAGATCCGGTCATGGAAAGACTTGGCAACTGCTTTCAGTAGGCAGTCCAGTACAACACAGATATGGCTCCTGATCGGAACCAACTTCAGAGCATGAGCAAACGGGAACATGAGTCCATCAAGGAATATGCTCAAAGGTGGAGAGACCTAGGAGCCCAGGTCATCCCACCCATGACTGAGAGGGAAATGATCATGATTATGGTAGATACGCTACCTACGTTCTACTACAAGAAGCTGATAGGATATATGCCGGCCAACTTTGCAGACCTTGTCTTCGCTGGAGAAAGAATTGAGTCCAGATTGAGGAAAGGCAAGTTTGAATACGCCTCCAACGCTGGCCCCAATAGAAATAAAAGAGCCTCAGTGGTGGGCACACGGAAAAAGGAAGGGGATACCCACGCGGTCACCGCTGCCCCAACGTGGATGAAAATGCCCCAAAATGCTCAAAACTCATACCAACACAACCACCCAAACTTCTCGATCCGAGCCGGAAGTTCCCTCCCAACTCAAGTAGAAGGGCCTGCCACGACAGAAAAAATGTCTGCACAACATGCGGCTCCAGCCACTGTGACATCCTGGAAATTTCTACCCGGAATTTTTATAAACGGTGCATTTTGTATGATTATATATATATAAGTATTATTCAGTGTATATGCATATATGTTCCTAGTAGAAGTAGGAATAGTGGGGGCAAGATACGCGGGTTAGGCTAATTAAGGGAGAGAAATCCATAACTGGAAGGTTATAGGTTAATTCTCAATTAATTAGTCTAAAAATCATCGTTTTGCGTGCGACTTAAAATTTAACAAAACCAACCTCTGGACCACGCTCGGGGTTTTATTCTGAGCGTTTTGATATATATATTGCCTACTTTCGAAAACTGGCCCCGACGGGCGTTGAGAAACGTGAGGAACTGAAACCAGAGAAACGACACGCAAACCGAGGCAGGATTTTAGCGTTGCAAAGGTCAGATTTTTCCCTTTTTGTGATTGAGTACGAGTCACATCAAGAGAAAAAGTGGGCCTTTTGCTCCACTTAAATGGAGACATGTGGCATAACTTAAAATAAAATAATAGAAAAGAGAAAAAGCCTTTTAAACCAAAAAGCAACTCTCTCTCTCCTCACTCAGCCCACATTTCAGAAGCTTTCTCCCTCTCCCTCACGTTGCTTTTTCTTTCTTCTTCATCCTCCATTGAAACTCCATTAAAGCTCCAACCTTTGGTGCCCATTTCTGCTCCAAATCACGAAAGGAAGGCATTTTCGGAGTCGTGAAACACATCTCTACGTGTGGGACCTCGAAATTTCAGGTTTGGGTAGACTTCTTTCTCACTTGATTTTCGTGGGTATCGGGTTTTGGGAGATATGATGGGTAGTTTTGCGAGGTTTCTGCTTCATGATAGTTATTTGTGAAGAAATTTGTTGAAAGCATGTTGAACTTGCCATGTTTGGATGAGTTAAGCTTACCCATTCAGTTTTAGGGTTTTTATGATGATGCTTGTGATGTTTATGTGCTGAAATTGCTTATGGAAAACTGTTAGAGATGAAGGGTAGAGTTAACCTAGGGTTTGAAAGTGAGAATATGGTGTTATGAGAGGAAAAAGAGTGAGATTTTGGGAGTTGGAAGGCCAAATCTGGATTTAGTGGTATTTGGAGGTTAAAGTGAGTTAATCCTAGCTTGAAATGTCATTTAGGACATAGGAGAAAGTTTGGGCTGTGCTAGAGAGAAAAACAAATGACCAAAGTGAATAAAGAGCCATTTCTAGGGTAAAATTGGGGGTTGAGGAGTCAAATTTTGGTTCGGTGAAATTTTAGGTGTAAATCCAGTTTGAACAAGTTTAAATTGATGTTATAGACTTGTGTGAGGTGAGAGTTTGCTCCAAATTCACCCCATTCTCAATTTCACTTCTCAAACCTTGAAAATCCATTAAATTGAGGGGTTTTGGATACCTAGATTTTGTGTTGCTTTGGTCTGAAGCTTGTCCATGGTTTAGACATGATTGGTACATGATTTGGGACTTGTAGGATTCAATTTGGGGAAAATTGGATGAGGGAAAAAGTGGTTTTCGAAATCTGCACTTTATGCAGAATTTTGTATAAGTGCAGAAAAATGCTTGTGTATGGCTGGTTGTGAAAAGGGTAGTACATATGGGGTTCTGGACATTTTCTAGCAGATCCCAACGGTCAAAATGTAGACTTATGTACTAGAGACTTCCAGTAAAATTTTCGAGTCGATCCAACGGTTAACAAATTGGAACGAAGAAAATGTTACTGGGGTATTTGTATGTGAAAAGTTGTGATTTTGAGTTGTGTTTTGGGCAGAGTTTCTGCCTTTGCCCTGTTTTGCTTGGTTTTGTTAGTCCATGATGATTGGATGTGGAATTAACTGGATGTTGTGGAAGCTTGGGAGGATTGATGGGGACCCGGCGTTGAGAGGGACGAGGATAAGGGCTACATGGGAGTACGTGAGCTCAGTTGGAGGTGGGCAATAGGGGATGGTGGGTTATACGTGATTTGTGGATGTGGAGAATCGTTTTGCACCATCGCCCGACCGCCACCTAGTACCACATGTGATGGGTACCCCATAATCCTACAAGCTTGAAATGAGGAAGTGTAGAAGGGTGAGACTTCCTGCTTTTATTCGTTGACCACAGAGTGGTACCTGGAGATATGTCGCGGGGGTCAGGAGACCTTGGGGACGTCATGTGGGGTGCTATTGCCCAAAACCAAGCTTGACCAATCCCGACCCAACCCGGGCATAGTCAATCAGTGAGAACCTGTGATGTACCTAAGCAGGCGAGCTTCTGGCAGTCAACAGATAAAAGGAACAAAGACCACAAAGCAAGGAGGCTTGTGTGGTGGCTGGCCAGCTGTGAACTTTGATTGATATATGGGATATGGCCTCTGGTAATCGATTACCAAGGGTGGGTAATCGATTACAAGGCTTAAAAATGAAGACAGGAGACTAAGATGGTCTCTGGTAATCGATTACCAAGGGGTGTAATCGATTACCAGGCTTAAAAACGAGATCAGGAAGCTAAGAGGGCTTCTGGTAATCGATTACCAAGGGGTGTAATCGATTACCAGACTTAGAAATGAAGGCAGCATGTTTTGGAGGCCTCTGGTAATCAATTACCAGGCTGTGTAATCGATTACACAGAGGAACATGCCACTGGTAATCGATTACCAGTTATGTGTAATCGATTACACAGTGCATTTTTGCAGGTTTCATGTCCTGAGGCTGTGTAATTCGAGTTTAGCCTCTGGTAATCGATTACTAAGGCTGTGTAATCGATTACCAGAGATGAAAAGCCTAAAGATACCCCTTTTACTTGCATGTAGTGGTTATGAGAAGCATTGTGTTGCTACGTAGTTAGATATCGCGTGAAAGAGTCTACCCCTTTCTTTTCTTTCTTGTAGATCATGATGGCGGCGCAGCTAATCCATGATCGAGTGGAGATGGAGTGCCTAGAGGGAGCTTGGGAGACCCTCGAAGGCAATACGAGGTGCCGATTTCGGGGCACGATTCGATTCACAGCGACTTCATTGGTGCATCCAGAGGAACCCGCGCGCACGCTTCAGCACACTGTGGAGTGGATATTACCCACGCCTACACCATACCGTCTAGTGGAGCCAGTCCAAGTGATCGAGGTGACGTAATCTGAGGAAGACCCTGAGGAGGACCCTGAGGAGCTACCTCCCGAGCCTGCTGTGGATGCTCTTGACTTTCTAGAGGGTGATGAGGACCCACTCATTGAGGTGGATTCTCCCAAGGACGTCATGTCGGCATCTGAGGCAGACTCTACGGAGGATAGTGGCCCTGGAGAGATGGCGATTAGTGGAGGCTCTTCATCATAGTAGACAGCTCATTGGACTAGTTTTATATACTTTTTGAGGGTGGGTGTATCTAGGACTAACTGTTAGGTTTACTCTTTTGTTTTGTATGGGTAGACCTATTGTATAGGAATTTGATGATTGTATATATGTGGCTGAAGCCACCACAGTGGACACCTTTGCTCTGGATGACACTATGTATTTTGTAAAACTCCCATATTTTGGACAGCTTTAAATGATGCATGTACTTATGTTTAATCTCGTTATTTGAAAAGAAAGCATTAGCAAACTTTATTTGCAAAAGAGTTTATCGACCGTATTTTATTCTATTATTTACACATGACGACCTAAAATGATGGCTGGTATACTTTTATTTTTGAAAAAGCAACATATTTTAGAGGTTATGAGTGAGCAGAAAGAAATAACTCCGAATAGAGTTGTGAACTGGCCATTCAGGACTCTATAGTGATAATTTTCCTTCTGAACTTAATTATTGTGAAAAGTGGAAGAAACGAATAAGGAAAAAAAGAAAAAAAAATTTCCCATGGTTTTTGTTATTTAAATCATTACTAATAAACCAGTCATTATTTTGGGGACGCCACAGCCACACCCCGGCCAGCCAATAATACGACTCCTAGCACGAGCTATGACAATCCGCGATGCCCCCCGAGAGACTAGTTCTCTCCTATTCCCATGGCGTATTCTGAGTTATGGCCCTCATTATTGGAAAACCATTTGGTGGTGGCCATACCCGGAAAGGTCTTCCAGCCACCGTACCCCAAGTGGTACAACTCAAATGCCACGTGCACCTTCGGGGTAAAGTCGGGGAAGTTGTTGGTTTTTATCGTGAGCCAGAAAGGGATAGAGATAGATCCCGAGAAAGTGAAGGCCATTCTTGAAATGCTAGAGCCACGCACGGAGAAGCAGGTTCGAGGTTTCCTGGGTAGGTTGAATTACATCATGAGATTTATCTCACAACTCACCCCTACCTGTGAGCCCATCTTCAAACTCTTGCGTAAAAACCAGGCGGTCCAGTGGAATAGTGACTGCCAAGAGGCCTTCGAAAAAATCCAACAGAGCCTCACGAATCCCCCGGTGCTCATGCCGCCTATAACAAGAAGACCTCTTTTCCTTTACATGACTGTGTTAGACGAGTCTATGGGGTGCGTGTTGGGTCAGCACGATGACTCTGGGAAGAAGGAACAAGCCATTTACTATTTAAGCAAGAAATTTACCACCTGTGAGAATAATTACTCAATGTTGGAAAGGATGTGTTGCGCCTTGGTATGGGCATCACATCATCTTAGGCAGTACATGCTCAGTCATACCACTTGGCTTATTTCCAAAATGGATCCCGTGAAATACATCTTTGAGAAACCGACCCTCACGGGACGAATCGCTAGGTGGCAGGTACTACTATCTGAATTCGATATTGTGTACGTCACCCAAAGGCGATAAAGGGAAGCGCCTTGGCATTTTATTTGGCCCAGCAACCCTTCCAAGATTATCGACTAATGCACCCTGAGTTCCTGGATGAAGACATCATGGCCCTATTCGAAGAGAAACGGACCCACGAAGATATAGACAAATGGATTGTTTGTTTCGATGGGGCATCTAATGCTTTGGGCCATGGAGTAGTGGCAGTCCTTGTATCCCCAGATGATCAATGTATCCCTTTCACGGCCAGGCTTGGTTTCGATTGTACCAACAATATGGCCGAATATGAAGCGTGCGCCCGTGGGATTCAAGCTACCATTGATGTTGACGTGAAGCTACTCAAAGTGTATGGAGACTCGGCTTTGGTAATACGTCAGTTGAGAGGAGAATGGGAAACTAGGGATCAAAATTTGATACTCTATCAAACTTATATCTTGAAGTTAGCCGAATTCTTTGACGACATTTCTTTCCACCACATACCTCGGGAAGAGAACCAAATGGCCGATGCATTGGCCACCTTGGCATCCATGTTTCAACTTTCCCCACACGGGGATCTTCCGTACATGGAATTCATATCTCGGGGCAAGCCGGCACATTGTTGTGCGATAGAGGAAGAGCGAGATGGGAAACCGTGGTATTTCGACATCAAATAGTATGTCGAGAACAAAGAATATCCACCAGGGATTTCTGACAATGACAAATGAACGTTAAGGAGATTGGCTAGTGGTTTCTTTGTGAGTGGTACCATCCTGTACAAACAAAACCATGACATGACCCTCCTGCGATGCATAGATGCCAAAGAGGCGAACTACATGATTGAGGAAGTCCATGAGGGTTCGTTTGGGACACATGCCAATGGGCATGCTATGGCCAGGAAGATCCTTAGAGCAGGTTATTACTGGCTCACTATGGAAAGCGATTGCTGCACCCATGTAAGGAAATGCCATAAATGTCAAGCGTTCGCAGATAATGTCAATGTTCTGCCACATCCTCTGAAAGGCATGTCCGCCCCTTGGCCTTTTTCCATGTGGGGGATAGATGTCATAGGGGCCATCGAACCCAAGGCTTCGAACGATCATCGCTTCATTCTCATGGCGATAGATTATTTCACCAAATGGGTCGAAGCGGCTTCCTATACCAATGTCATGAGGAGTGTGGTGGTCAGATTCATAAAGAGGGAACTGATTTGTCGATACGGACTCCCTAGGAAAATCATTACTGACAATGGCACCAATCTGAATAACAAAATGATGTAGGAAATGTGCGAGGATTTCAAGATCCAGCATCATAACTCCACCCCCTATCGGCCGAAGATGAACGGGGCTGTGGAGGCTGCAAATAAAAATATTAAGAAAATTATTCAGAAGATGACAGTGTCGTACAAAGATTGGCATGAGATGTTGCCTTTTGCCCTGCATGGATATCGAACCTCGGTATGAACTTCTACTGGGGCAACGCCATACTCCTTGGTTTATGGGATGGAAGCGGTACTCCCATTTGAGGTAGAGGTCCCTTCTCAGAGGATACTAGCGGAATCGGGCCTAGAAGAATCAGATTAGGCTCAAACATGCTACGAGCAACTCAACCTTATTGAAGGTAAGTGTTTGACGGCCATGAGCCATGGGCGCATGTATCAACAAAGGATAAAGAACGCGTTCGACAAGAAGGTGCGCCCGTGCAAGTTCAAAGAGAGGGACCTTGTGCTGAAAAACATATCCCATGCTATTAAAGATAATCGAGGGAAATGGGCCCCGAACTATGAAGGGCCATTTGTTGTGAAAAGGGCTTTTTCCGGAGGGGCTCTGGTGCTCACCAACATGGATGGCGAGGAGCTACCCTCACCCGTGAACTCCGATGTTGTCAAGCGATACTACGCTTAGGATCTAGGGCAATTGAGGAAATCATTGCATGTTCTTTTATTTTTGTGTGTTCTTCTGGGTTTCCCCCAGGAATTCCTGTCCGCTGTAATTTTCTCATCACAGTTCTTTAAAAGAAGAGAACATGGGTTTGAGGCTTCAGTCATCACTTTGTGTTTTAAACCATGTGCAGTTTGTGATAACCTGAGCCTTTTCGCTCAATTCATGGGGTGCCCCAAGCGCTTAATTAAAAGTGAACCTGACCAACATTCACTAAAAAGATTTTTGCATTTGAAGAAGTTCATGCATACGCATACACATGCATATTTTGTTATCTAATGACAGGAGCAGAATCGTCTTAGGCAGTGGTCAAATGTCGGGATGGGACTAAAGGCAGAAACCGATCAAGGTAAAACGGTAACGCTGCCACAGTTTACGGCGCGATATGGTTTCCTACTTTCAGGTACTTAGGGACGGACGCAAGTAGAGGCTAGGGTCACGACTGATAGATCGTCGTCCCTTGCCCAGCTCTGGACAAACGGAAAGCGCCGCTGGGAGGCAGCCTAGTATCCTTTAAATTCCCAGTAGTTATTACTGTTGTGTCTTTAAAGTAAATATTGGATGCCTGATCTACCCTAAGGGGGTTCGAGTAAGCGAACGCCGCACAAAGGTGGTTAAAAAGGGGGAGGGGGAAGTTTTCTACACCCAAAAACTCTCCCCCCTCATTCAAAAACAAAGGCTCACGGGATTCCTTGGTTTTCCAGCCTTAGGTCACCTTTTCTCCGCGTTTTTGATTCCATTTTGTGCTATTATTCATCTCCAACAAGAAATGGCTCCGAAAAAGCTTTCCGCGAAGAGATCTAGGAGAGACGCCGCGGCTGAAGGGACCAGTGCCATCCCCGAGTTTGATAGTCACCCTTTCCGGAGCGCCGTGCACTAGCAGCGCTTCGAGGCCATTAAAGGATGGTCATTCCACCGAGAGAGACGCGTCCAGCTTAGGGACGATGGGTACACCGATTTTCAGGAGGAGATAGCTCGCAGACATTGGACGTCGCTGGCTACTCCCATGGCTAAGTTTGACCTTGAGGTAGTCCTGGAGTTTTATGCTAATGCTTGGCCCACAGAGGAGGGAGTGCGGGACATGCGTTCATGGGTGAGGGGTCAGTGGATTCCTTTTGACGTAGATGCCCTCAGCCAATTCCTGGGTGACCCGCTAGTGTTGGAGGAAGGCCAGGAGTGTGAGTTTAGTCAGAGGGGGAACAGGGCCGACGGGTTCGACGAGGAGGCCATTGCCCAGCTATTGTGCACACCGGGGCAGGATTTCGCCCGGACCGCTGCCGGGAGGCGGTTGCGGATCATGCGCACCAGCATGACCACCTTGACCCAAATGTGGATGACGTTGCTGCTCAGCAATGTCTTGCCTAGTGATCATAACTCCGATCTCCCTCTGCCGAAGTGTCAGCTGGTGTATGCCATCCTGACACGGATGAGCGTTCACGTGGCTCAGCTGATTGCTGACGCCATCTATTTGTTTGCAGGTATGCCACCCACCAGGCACCATCTAGACCCGGATAAGTCTAACAGGGCCTTGGGGTTTCCGGCATTGATCACGGGCCTCTGCCAGTCATTCGGGGTTCCCGTCACCCCTAGTAAGGTGATCCGATCGCTGATCACCCGGGCTTTCATTGAGAAGTATTGCACGCCTAGACAGGTGTAGGGTGATGCACCTCAGGATGCAGACGCACCACCACCACCTCATCAGGCCGATCCCGCTGGGTCACTAGGCATGGAGCGTTATCTACAACGCTTGGTTCACCAGCAGGCGGCTAACCACCGAGGGCAGGTACAGATACATAAGTGTCTCTACCGCTTCAGCCTTAGTTAGCAGGGGCAGGGTTTCGCTCCTTTTGCGTGCCCTACTCCAGAGTAGTTTAGGGATGAGGTCGCATGGCCCGGAGATTGGCCCGAGGCCCAGGCAGAGGAGGCCTGCATGGATGAGGAGATGACAGATTTGCTCGGTTTCTTGGGAGGGAGCGGAGCCACATGACCATGGGATCCCCAAATTCATATTCTTTTTATGTTTCATCATTTATCATTTACATGTTATTTTATTTCTATGAATTGAGGGACTAAAGTTTGTTTTTGTTGTTTCGATTGTCATTTGTTTTGTGCATACATTTTGTTTGGACTGTTGCGTTAGTGCTTACTTCATTATTGTCGATAATGTTTGTTGAAATTCTGGAACCGTGTAGAGTTTTCATTTAGGAATGTCGTCCTAAAATAAAACGAACAAACGTCGTGATAACACCAAGAATAGAAAAAGAAAGAGGCATTGTGAACAAAATGTCATATCTGTATATAAAGAAAAGAAAAGAGTTTTTGTATATAAAAAATGTATGAAATTTTTTTTTGTGTATAAACAATGTGTGAAAAGAAATTCTTGTGTGTGAGCAATGAGTATGTATAAAGAAAATTTTTGTATAAACAACGAGTGTACGTTGAAAAAGGAAAAAGAAATATTTGAAAAGGAATAGAGGTTTTATATAGACCATGTCGATATAAAGTGAAAGAGTTTTTCAACGCGTGTGTATATAGAAATTTTTTTTCGTGTATAGGAATGTAGGTGTATAGAGAAAAAAGGACTTTCTCATATATAGCAATGGATGTATAGGTTTTTGCAAACATGCATAAGAAAAAATGAAACAAAAAGGAAAGAGAAAGAAAGACCTCGAAGGCCGGCATGTTATGGTCATAGGAAGTACAAATCATTCATAGAGAGCAAACATATCTTTTGGAATAACGCTAAGAGTTTATTTTCCAAAATAACCGAGATAAGAATGGATGGATTCGTTGAACCAATGAAAGAACATAATTTGGAAACGTTGGGTCTACTTGCGTAAATCCCAAGCCTTAGTATCATAATGCCATAAGCTGGATGCTTGAGTACCCACCTAGTTGTATGCATGACTAATTTTGCGCGTTGTTTCCAAATCATCATTGTTACGCGTGCCTCGTGGAAATAATATGGAAGTTTAACCCAAAACCGACACCCTGACACATGATTTTGTTTCGCCCCAAATATCAAAATCGGGCACGCACAATGAAAAGACCATGTTGAGACACAACCTTAAGCTACTTTGAACCTTGGCCTATGAAGAGAATCCTCATCCTTTCCCCCGAAGAGGAAGACAGCAGAATCTCCTCGAGGGAGAGCGAATAACGAATGCTAAAACTCGAATTCCCAATCAAAGATCGAAAAAAAAAGAAATGAAGAGGAAGAAATGAAAAGAAAAGGAAAAGAAGGATGCCTGATCAAAGATCAGAAGAAAGTAAAAGGAAAGGATCGGAGGAAAACAGAATAATTCTCGATCAATAAAGGAAACCAGGAAAGAGAGCAGAAGATCTTCGGGCCAGATAAAATTTTCGACGAGGTAAATGGCCGCCGGCGACGGGAAAACCCATTTTTTTAAAAGTGTTTTTTTCTTTTGGATTGCCATTAAAGGTTGCTCCCTGTCATACCCTAATTTCGCCCGGGGACCTTTTCTTGGTGGCATGCAACTTTCATTTGACCATTTTGAGGTACCTGGCACCCATCGTTAGGCAATTCGTGATGTTCCATGACATGCCGGAACTGAAAAGGAAGCATCGTTGCTCGTGAGGTTACGTAACATTCCGTAGGTAAAAAAGGGGATGATTATGTAATCTGCAAGGTTCCATAACATTACGAAAAGAAAACAAGTATCATTACGAAATTCGTAAGTTTTCGTAACTTTACGGAAAAAGAATCACCAAAAAAAGGCAGGGGGTGTATTTAGTAAAAGTGGGGGTGCAAATAGCAACTAGGCTCACTTGGGCCCTCCAGAAGATTCCTCCAGAAGGTGGTTGCTTCTGGAGGAAGTCACCTTGCTCGCCTGGGCGAGCTGAGCTTGCTTGGGCAAGCTGGGTGGCAAGCATCTCCCCCATTTTCCTATAAATAGGGGGAGAAGTGAAGAGGAATTTCGTTCTGCCCTCTTGGTAATTCAAGAATCACTTGAAATTAGTGAAACAAATTGGTTCCGTGAAGAAAATCCGAGCCGAGGCGCTTCCGTAACGTTTTCGTAACGTTTCCATGGGGATTTTCGCGAAGATTTTCAGCCGTTCTTCGACGTTCTTCGTTCGTTCTTCGGTCTTCAACTGGTAAGTTCTCAAAACCGAGCTTTTCAATTCATTCTATGTACCCTTAGTGGTCCTCATTTGTTTTTACGTGCTTTTATTTTCATTTCATTTACTTTCCGTACCCCCTTTTGACGTGCTTTGTCATTTGCTTAAGTCATTTTCTCGCCTAAATCAAAAATAAAATAAATTTCCACCGATCGTTTGAATTGTAATATCCGTTAATTTCATTTAAAATGAAACCCAACCGTTCGGTCATGCCGTTACCACGTTGGAAACCAAAAAAGGGGTAAAATAATAATATAATAATCAAAAATATCTTTTAGTAACATAAGACAAAAAAATCAATTGGACGTTTCTCTTTGGGATTTCTCTTTCTTAATCGAATCAACTAATAACCAAAGTGAAACTAAGGCTAAAATCAATTCATAAACCAAAACTTTTGTCATCGCCTAAAAAAGCCATTTTCAAAGGTACAAAGCCTTGAAATAGGTCTTTTCCGCTTTTATCGATTAAAGTGTAAATTTCAAAAGGCCTAAAATCAACATGTAGCTTTATTACCTCTTTCAAAAATAAAAAGAACATTAAATGGTCCAACGCCTTAAATGACCTTTCATTCAATAAAAACATGTCTTGCAAAAAGGATAAAGACAAACTTAACCAAAACACTTTGTTCACAAAGAACTACGTAGGTCTGATTTCCTCATCGCAATTAAGGAATACGTAGGAGCAAGGGAAACACCCTCGTCGACCGCAAAAAGATAAAAAATATATAAAGGAATAAAGACATAAAAGGGAACCTAAAAATTGAAGTCATGTTTGCACATTTAATTAAAGGCTGCCATCTCTTGTGACGGACGCGTGGGGTGCTAATACCTTCCCCGTGCATAAATACAACTCCCGAACCTTTCACTTAAAGATCGTAGATCACGTCTTTTCCGGTTTTTCCGACGTTTTCCTCAAATAAACGTTTGTGGCGACTCCGCGCGTATTCCTTTCTTGGAACACGCACCCGCGAGTCACGCGTCGCCCTCTCGCCGAAGGGCAGGTTGTGACAGTTGGCGACTCCACTGGGGACTATTTTTAGAGAGTTAGGCCATTTAATGTTGTGCAGTGTTTTATCATGACTTTCTCCTTTGTTGGTTTCCCTTTATTTCCCTTATGTTCTTGTATATAAATCTTTGTTGCTTTTAGTTGTTTTAAAATGTATGCATGAGGTAAATATTTATTCATTTGATGCACACAAACACCAACACTATTTGCACACACGGTGAGTTGAAAAAGGGCCCTATACCCGGGTTCGTGGGAACATAAGGAGTGGAGGTGAATCTGTGATCATGCTAGGTATCTGACTTGCTTGATTACAGTGAACCCTCATCTAGAGTTTTTCTCTTTGATAACATATTGTTGCTAGTAGTCCCTACTGCTGCAGTATGTTCTTTGAAGAGGATGATACCTCTAGAGACCATCAAGAGAGATATGACCACCTTGGGAAATATCACTAAAAAAGTCCTTTTAGCTCCCTCCCACATAGGTCCTTTGAATAGGGGCACGGAGCAGACACGCTGCGTGCCATTTTTCACACTGCCATGCATAAGTGTCATGTACCCTTTTGCTTATATTCTATGAATATTGTTATACTATGTACATTCCCGTGTTGCGCCTTTTGCATATGCATCACGCATGGATTCTGTTGTGATCCCCTCTTTGGAAAACCAACGGAGGGTCCGTGCCACCTTCTTAAATACATACATCGGGCACTTTGCTACCACAAGACGTTGTACCTAAGAAGGAGACTATTTCTCGGGCTCCCGTATTCATAAATTGCATCTATGCTATATCCATTTCTTCATGCATTCATCCATTCCACCCATGATAGATGTCAGAGTTTTGATTCGCACCGATTTTTGTTCACTTTAGTAAAACATGGGATCAAGTCGAATGTCTTCACTTAAAAAGAGGTTCTATCAAGTCAAGGTCAAGAGCCTAGGGACCACCAGTCTAAAAGAGCTAGGACAGTTGATGGGTAAGCTCTGGCGGCAAGCTTTTCGTAAAGCTTACGGTAAAATCTGGGACCTAGCCATGGTAGAAGTCTCCACAGAGGCCATTGCCTCCCTCGCCCAGTATTATGATCAGCCGTTGAGGTGCTTTACCTTTGGGGACTTCCAGCTGTCACCCATGGTGGACGAATTTGAAGAGATCCTAGGATGTCCTCTAGGGGGAAGGAAACCATACCTCTTCTCAGGGTTCTACCCCTCATTAGCCAGAATTTCTCAAATAGTCCAAATCTCAGCACAAGAATTAGACCGCCAAAAGCAAGTCGAAAATGGGGTGGTTGAAATACCGAGAAAATGTTTGGAGGCAAAAGCAAGAATCTTGGAAGATAAAGGCGAATGGGCCCTGTTCATAGACATTTTCGCACTGTTGATCTTTAGAGGAGTCCTCTTTCCAAATGTGGATGGGTTGGTGGACCTAGCAGCGATTTACGCTTTTCTTGCGTATCATGACCACAAGGAAAGCCCGGTCATTGCTATGCTAGCCGACCTCTATGACACCTTTGACCGACCAAAGATGTGAGAAGAGCAGTACGAGGATTGTCTGTTGTACTCCCGCTCTTTATGTATGGATGGTTTCACACCTTTTTTGCCAAGAGGTGAGGCATGCCTGCCCGTTAGAAAGCCATCGTTCATGCACAGAGAAAGGAAGGGCGAATTGGGACCAACTCTTAGCAAACAGAGAGGGAGCATCTGTCAACTGGTTCCCTTGATGGAAAGAAGGAAGAACCAGAGTTCTTATCTCGTGCGGAGGATTTCCGAATATTCCCTTGATAGGGACAAGGGGTTGCATCAATTACAATCCCGTTCTTGCGATAAGGCAACTTGGCTATCCGATGAGAGGGGCACCACTAGAGGAAGAGCTCGCACCTATCATTTCACGAGGGTTCAGTGAGACCAACATGGAGACGCTTCGGAAGGTCCGCGAAGCATGGGAAGTGGTACAAAAGAAGGACAAAGAGCTCAGAGGCAGTAACAATAGGCCCATTGGTGGCTACCATGAGTGGTTGAAAACCCACGTGCAAGGTTTGGAAATGCTCCCAAGTCTGAAAACCGCTAAAAGGGAGGAAGTTGAGGCACCGAAGGAAGACGAAGAGGTGTAGGCTCTTAGGACAGAACTCGAGCAAGCTCAAACAATCAAAGAAAGGTTCAAATCAGCAGCTCTGAAAATCCGAAAAGAGAATACCGAACTGAGAGATGTAAATGTGGCTACCACCAAAGCCTTGGAACAAGAAACCAAGAGGGCTTGTAGGGAAGAGCACGGCCGGAACAAGTTCCGAGGGGCTCTGTGGGGTAGTAACAACGAGCTTAAACTCCGGAGGGAGGAAAGGGACCAATCGCGGGTAGAGATTTTGATCTTGAAGCATGAGTTGAAGGCTTGCTCGAGGTCCAAGAGAAGTTTGTCTTAGCGTTTATGCGAGACAGAGACCAACATGTTAGCCATCATCAGCAAGTACCAAGAGGAACTAAGTCTAGCCACGGCCCACGAGCACAAAGTGGCGGACGAGTATGCCCAAGTGTATGCAGAAAAAGAGGCTAGAGGAAGGGTGATCGACTTGTTACATCAAGAGGCAACAATGTGGATTGATCGATTTGCTCTTACCTTGAACGAGAGTCAAGAGCTTCCCCGACTACTAGCCAAGGCCAAGGCAATGGCGGACACCTACTCCACCCCCGAGGAGATCCACGGACTTCTCGGCTATTGTCAGCATATGATAGATCTAATGGCCCATATAATTAGAAACCACTAGGGAACTTGTATTGTCGCTCAGATCTTGACTAGTTATAAACTTTTTGAATAAAATGAGTTTATCCCATGTTTTTACTCCAAAATTCAGTGCGGATCAAATCACTCCCATATTTTATCTCTAGCATGCATTGTATGTTGGTCTCATCCTTTGTCACGGGAAGCCGGAAGGTCCATATCACCTTCTTAACTATACACATGGGGCACTGCACCCCCAAATGCGCAAGTAAGAAGAGATCATTTTTTGGGCCCTAGTGTCCATAAATGCATTCATATCATGCATCGCATAAGCATCTCTTCATGGCATCATAATGAACATATCGTTCCTGCATTTGTCCGTTATCATATTCCAGCCTCACATTTTGCATGAGTCATTGCATCATCATGCATATGCATTCAACAAACTTTTTGATCTACAAATTGCATACCTTTTGTTTTCATGTTCGCTCATGCATGACCCTTGCATTTTCCTCTACAAAACAAAAACAAAAAAGGGAAGCATGAAAATTCATGATACATTCTAGGATGCATATATTCGGTACCATGAGCCAACCATGTTGGGATCATAAACCCGTTTCACTTAAAAACAAAATGAGTGAACCTAGTACCTAATGCGTGGTTAACTAGGAAATGATGTTTCTTCGGGCATCTCAATTTCATAATTACATTTTCCATGCATAGCTTAAAGTATGCCTGAGTCATTCATCCGTATGAAATGTTGTTGAAGTATTGGTGATCAGAATTGTCATTCCTTGGATTATAGGGTTGAACTGAGCTCATGCTTTTTTGAAAAAAAAGTTCATCAAGTCAAGTTGAAGTATGGAAGTAACCATCTTGCAAAAATTGGGGCAAAAGATGAATCGAGTTACATCACTGCTTCGTCTACTGCCAAGCACATTTAGGACCATTGATGTCCTTGTTACTTCCAGTTTCACCTTGACCAAGATGTCATGAACCATGTTGAAAAATCTAAATTGATTCAACCCCATGTCCTGCGTAAAAATTCGCAATACTTCAACTGTGCATCATTCGCATACATCCATCCTTTTCATTGGTTGCATTGCTCATTGCATTCTTTCCTTGAAAAAAAATGAACTTAATCATCAAAAAGAAAAAAAAACACGCTTTACGGCGCCCTTACCGAACCTGTGCTAGAGCTAGAGTAATGGGTGAAGTAGAGGAGGTGCAAGAGCAGATGAAGGCCGACATGGAGGCCATGAAAGAGCAAATGGCCATAATGATAGAGGCCATGATGAGCATGAAGAAGATAATGGAAGCCAATGCGGTTGCAGTTACCACTACCAACGCTGTTGCTAGGGTGAACCCGATGCCCCCATCTGGCCTCAACCAAATGAATCATCCAACCTCAGCTAGGGTAGGCAAAGATTTGGGAAGTACGGGCGGCCCCATTTATGCGCAAATTCAAAACAAGGATGCCTTCCCACCATATGGCTTGCCTCCCAACTATACACCACCCAATGTGGCATACACTCCCAATGAGGATGTCAATAACTCCGCTCCCATACCCATTGAGAGCCAACAACGCCAAACTGATCATGCACATGTCTCTTAAACCGTGGGGGAGACACATGAAATTCCCCACCACAATCTAGCCGACTTCGAGCCTTGCCTCGGATATGCCACTGAAGGGCAAGCAGTTGGTGGTATACCCATGCCAAACACTTTGGAGGACCCTCAGTATCACCCACAACCACACCTCTTGCATTGCACAACAAGTAAAAACCCTCATGCTATGGCAGAAATAGGAAAGTTGGATCATCTAGAGCAAAGGCTTAGGGCCATTGAAGGAGGTGAAGATTATGCCTTTGCTAAACTAGAAGAGTTGTTCCTAGTACCCAATATCATCACCCCTCCCAAGTTCAAGGTGCTGGACTTTGACAAGTACAAGGGGACTACTTGCCCCAAGAACCATCTAAAGATGTATTGTCGGAAGATGGGGGAATACGCAAAAGATGAGGAACTACTGATACATTTCTTCCAAGAAAGTCTTACTGGGGTAGCTGTTACCGGGTACACTAACTTGGAACCTTCCCGAGTCCATTCTTGGAAGGACCTAATGGTTGCTTTCTGTCATACCCTAATTTCGTCCGGGGACCTTTGCTTGATGACATGCGACCTTTCTTTGGTCCTTGTGAGGTGCTTGGCACCCATCATTAGGCAATTTGTGAAATTCCAGGACATGCCGGAAAACCAAAAAATATTGATGCACAATCCGTAAGTTTCCGTGACACACCGGAAATCAAATGGAAGCATCGTTGCATAATTAAGTGAGATTCAGTAACATTCCGTAAGTCAAAAAGGGGATGATTATGTAATCCGCAAGGTTCCGTAACATTACGGAAAGAAAACAAGTATCGTTACGAGATTCGTACGTTTCCGTAACTTTACGAAAAAAAGAATCACCAAAAAAGGTAAGGGGGGTGAACTTATCAAGATAGGGGTGTAAATAGAAATTCAAATCTAGGCCCTTGCAGAACATTTTGGAAGTTGGGTTGCTTAAGGAGGAAGCAACTGGGCGGCAAGCTCCTCCACGTTTTTTGAAAAATGGTTTTCGGGGCTTCCGCGGCTTCCGTAATACTTCCGTAAAATTTCCGAAAACCTTGGGTAAGCATATTCCACTTAACATTGGTAAAAGGGAAAATAAAAAAGATGAAAATCAAATTTGAAAACAGTTCCGTAAGGCTTTCGTAACTTTTCCGTAAAATACGAAAAGGGGGGTGAACTTAGTAATTCGGGTGCGCTTAGAAATCTTCTTCATTAAGTCTTTGGGCGGCAAGCACCTCCTTTTTTTTCTATAAATAGGGGAGGGGGGAGCTGTTTCAAAATGTTCAAGACCCCTTTGGCTATGCATTTCGGCTATTTTGGGCAAAAACACGTTTTCGTGAAGAAAAATCAAGTCGAAGTACTTCCGTAACGCTTCCGTAAGCGATTCTGTGGAAATTCTTCATCGTTCTTCACCGTTCTTCATCCGTTCTTCGTTCGTTCTTCGTTCTTCAACGGGTAAGTTTTCAAATTCGAGACTTTCAATTCATTTCTTGTTTTGTGTACTTTCACTTTAATTTCGTTTACTTTCAGTTTTCTTTTCTTCCGTTTTTAACGTGCTTTAACCATTTATTTAAGCCGTTTTCTCGTCTAATAAATGATAAAATGAATTTCAACCGATCATTTGTGTTGTAATCTCGTTTAATCACTGTTAAAACGAAATCTAACTGATCGTTCACGCTATAACCTCGGTTAAACCAAAAAAAGTAAAATAATAATAAAATAATCAAAATATCTTTGAATAAAATAATAAAAAAAATCAATCGGACGTTTTTCTTTGGAAGTTTCCTTGAATGAATTGATTAATAACCAAAGTGAAACTAAGACTAAAATCAACTCACAAATCATGTTTTTTTCCGAAAAATCACTAAAAACCGTTTTAAGGTCCAACGCCTTAAACGGTCCTCTTTGCTTTTATCGGTTAACATGGACCGTTCAAAAGCATAAAATCAACATGTGACTTTACCGCTTTTGCAAGAACTACGTAGGTCTGATTTCCTCATCGCAATTGAGGATACGTAGGAGCAAAAGCCCCGCTTTTGTCGACCACCCCAAGAGATCGTTAATGGTCCAAATGTCTTAACGTTTCTCTCCTTTCAAAAACAAGAGATCGTTAATGGTCCAATGCCTTAACGTTTCTCTCCTTTCAAAAATCAAAAGACCGTTTAATGGTCCAACACCTTAAATGACCTTTTGTTCAAATAAAAAACATATTTTGCAAAAAAGACAAAAAACAAACTTAAACCAAACACTTTGTTCCGAAAGAACTACGTAGGTCTGATTTTCTCATCCCAAATTGAGGAATACGTTGGGGCACTTTGCTACCCCTAGACGTTGTATCTAAGAAGGAGACAGTTTCTCGGGCTCCCGTATTCGTAAATTGCATCTGTGTCATATGCATTTCTTCATGCATTCATCCATTCCACCCATGATAGATGTCAGAGTTTTGATTCGCACTAGATTTTATTTCACTTTAGTAAAACATGGGATCAAGTCAAAAGCCTTCGCTTAAAAAGAGGTTCTATCAAGTCAAAATCAAGAGCTTAGAGGTCACTAGTTTAGGAGAGTTGGGGCAATTAATGGGTCAACTTCAACGGTAAGCCTTCCGCAAAGCCAATGGTAAGATTTGGGACCTAGCTAGGGTAGAAGTCTCCATGGAACCGATTGCATCCCTTTCCCAGTATTATGACCAACCCCTAAGGTGCTTCACATTTGAGGACTTCCAGCTAGTGCCGACTGTGAAAGAGTTTGAAGAAATCCTGGGATGCCCACTGGGAGGAAGGAAGCCATATCTTTTCTCTGGGTTCTATCCCTCCACGACAAGAGTTGCCAAGGTGGTGAAAATCTCAGCACAAGAGTTGGACCGTGTAAAGCAAAACAGGAATGGGGTAGTCGGAGTACCAAGGAAGTGTTTGGAGGAAAGGGCAAAGGCCTTGGCAAATCAAGGCGAATGGGCTTTCTTTTATTGACATCTTGGCGCTTTTGATCTTTGGAGTTGTCCTCATTCCGAATATGGAAGGGTTAGTGGACCTAGCAGCGATTGACGCTTTCCTCGCCTTTCATCATGGCAAGGAAAGCCCGGTCGTCGCCATTTTGGCCATGTATGACACGTTCGACCGGGGATGTGAAAAGAGCGGCGCAAGAATTGTTTGTTGTGCACCAACTCTTGGCTAGCATGGAGGGGCGTCTGTTAAATGGTTCCCTCGCTAGAAGGAAGGAAGAATCAGGATTCTATCTTCATGCGAAGGATGTCCCATGAGAGGAGTGCCATCAGACGAAAGCATCACGCCTTTCATCGCACGAGGTTTCAGTGACCACAACGCGAGGGTACTCCAAGGAGTTCGCAAGGCATGGGATGCGGCGTGAAGAAAGGACAGAGAGCTTTGGGGAAGCAGTAATGGGATCATCGGCGGCTATCATAAGTGGCTGAGAGTCTGAACACAAGGACTGGATTGGCTCCCAAATCTAAAGACTGTGAGAGACGATGAGGTTAAAGCTTCGGAAGAAAGTGATGAGGTACAAGCCCTAAAGGCAGAGCTTGAAAGAGCCTGGGTAGTTGAAGAGAAGTTCAAGTCCATAGCCATCAAAGTCTGAAAAGAGTATGATGAACTAAGGGATGTCAATATGGCCACCGATGAAGCCTTGGAATGAGAAACCAAGAAGGCCCGAAAGGAAGAACACGACCAAAGCAAAGTTTTGAGGGGCTTTATAGGGCAGCAATAGTGAGCTCAAGCTCCGAAGAGGTGAAAGGAATCATCACGGGTCAAAGGCATGATCTTGAAGGACGAGCTAAAGGTTTGCCTTAGGTCGAAAAGAAATTTGTCCCAACAGTTAAGCGAGACTGAAGGGAATATGTGGGCCATCATCGATAAGTGCAAAGAGAAGCTAAATCTAGCGGTGACTCACGAGCAAAGGCTAGAGGATGAGTACGCCAAGCTCAGCTCGCCCAGGCGAGCAGGGTTGCTTCCTCCAGAAGCAACCGCCTTCTGGAGGAATCTTCTGGAGGGCCCAACCCTGCTCGCCTGGGCGAGCTGGGCGGCAACCACCTCCCCTATTTTGCTATAAATAGGGGAGGAAATGAAGAAGGAAAGGATCCCAGCCCCTTAGGCACTTCTCTCTCTTTCGAATTTGCTTGGAAAAATTGTTTCCGTGAAGAAAATCTAAGCCGAGGCGCTTCCGAAACGTTTCCGTATCGTTTCCCGTGAGGAATCTCGCAAAGGTTTGAACCGTTCTTCGACGTTCTTCATTCGTTCTTCATCGTTCTTCGATCTTCAACGGGTAAGTGCCTCGAACCAAGCTTTTCGATTCATTCTATGTACCCGTAGTGGTCCACATTGTGTTTCGTGCATTTTGATTCTCGTCTTGTTTACTTTTTATACCCCCTGTTGACGTGCTTAAGCCATTTTACTTAAGTCGTTTCTCGCTTAACCTAAAAATAAAATAAATTTCCACCGAATGTTTGAATTGTGTTATCCATTAGCTTCGGTTAAAATAAATTCCGACCGTTCGGTCATGCCGTAACCACGTTGGAAATCAAAAAGAGGTAAAAAATAATATAATAATCAAAAAGACATCTTTTAGTAAAATAAAGCGGAAAATCAATCGGACGTTTTCTCTTTGGGATTTCTCATTCTTAACCGAATTGATTAATAACTAAAGTAAAACTAAGGCTAAAATCAACTCGGCTAGTCAAGCTCGTCCACAAAAATAGGCTTTTGAAGTTTGTCATTTCAATTTCTCACTAAGTAAAATGGATCATTTTTAAGGTCCAACGCCTTAAAATGATCACCACTTAAGTAAAAAAGAATCACTTGATAAGAAAGAACTACGTAGGTCTGATTTTCTCATCCCAAATTGAGGAATACGTAGGAGCAAAGGGAAATACCCTTGTCGACCACAAAAAAGGAAAGAATATAAAAAGGGTATAAAGGATATAAGAACATAAAAGGGAACAAAAAAATCAAAGTCATGTTTGCACATTCGATTAAAGGCTGCCGTCCCATGGGACGGGCGTGTGGGGTGCTAATACCTTCCCCGTGCGTAAATACAACTCCCGAACCTTTCAACTTAAAAGTTCGTAGATCGCGTCTTTTCCGGTTTTTCCGACGTTTTCCTCAAATAAACGTTGGTGGCGACTCCGCGCGTATTCCTTTCGTGGAACACGCATCCCGCGAGTCTCGCGTCGCCCTCCCGCCGAAGGGTAGGTTACGACAGTTGGCGACTCCACTGGGGACTTTTTTTAGAGAGTATTTTAAATTAAGAGTCGATGTATATAATCATTGTGTGTCTAGTGTACAATTACAATACATCAGTCTTATGTTCTTATGTATATAAACTATTTTGTTGCTTTTAGTGTGTTTTAGAATGTATGCATGAGGTAAATATTTATTCATTTGATGCACACAAACACCAACACTATTTGCACACACTGTGAGTGAAAAAAGGGCCCTATACCCGGGTTCATGGGAACATAAGGAGTGGAGGTGAATCCGTGATCATGCTAGGTCTCCGACTTGCTTGATTACAGTGAACCCTCATCTAGAGCTTTTCTCTTTGAAAACCTATTGTTGCTAGTAGTCCCTACTGCTACGATATGTTCTTCAAAGGGGATGATACCTCTAGAAACCATCAAGAGAGATATAACTACCTTGGGGATTATTGTTAAAAGCCTAGTTAGTTCTCTCCCTTATAGGTCCCTTAAATAGGGGCACAAAGCAAACACGCTGCGTGCCATTTTTCACACTGCCATGCATGAGTATCATATACCCTTTTGCTTATGTTCAGTAAATATTGTCATGCTGTGTACATTCCCGCATTGTGTCTTTTGCATAGGCATTGCATATGGGTTCTGTCTTGATCCCTACTGTAAACAAACCAACGGAGGGTCCGTGTCGCCTTCTTAAAAACGTGCGTTGGGGCATTTTGCTACCCCTAGACGTCGTATCTAAGAAGGGGACAAATTCCCCGGACCCCCGCATTCCTAGATTGCATCTGTGTCATATGCATTCCATCATGCATTCATCCATTCCACCCATGAGATATCGGAGTTTTGATTTGCACCAGCTTTTATCTCACTTTAGTAAGCATGGGAACAAATCAAACCGGCAAGAGGTTCTACCAAGTCAAGGTCAAAAGCCCAGATACCACCAGCATCAAGGAATTAGGGCGGTTGATGGAACCCCTCCAAATGCAAGCCTTCCGCAAGACTTACGGAAAAATCTTAGAATTGACCATAGCAGAGGTGTCCATAGAAGCCATTGCATCACTTACCCAATACTACGACCAGCCCTTGAGATGCTTCACATTCGGGGACTTCCAATTAGTACCAACCATTGAAGAATTTGAGGAAATTCTAGGATGTCCTCTCGGGGGAAGGAAACCATATCTTTCCTCCGGGTGTCTCCCCTCTTTGAGCAGAATTGCAACTGTGGTCAAGGATTCAGCCAGAGGTTTGGACCGCATAAAACAGACTCGGAACGGCATAGCGGGCCTGCCACAGAAGTACCTAGAAGACAAGGCGAGGGGTATGGCCAATCAAGGAGACTGGGTCCCGTTTATGGATGTGTTAGCTTTGCTAATTTTTGGGGTCGTCCTCTTTCCAAACGTGGATGGTTTGATAGACCTAGCAGCAATCGACGCTTTCCTTGCCTACCACCATAGCAAGGAAAGTCCGGTGGTAGCTGTCTTGGCAGATCTATTTGACACATTTGATCGAAGGTGCGAAAAGAGTAGCGCACGGATCATCTGTTGCTTACCCGCCCTCTGTGTTTGGTTGGTTTCACACTTGTTCCAACAAGACACAAGACATCCATGTCCGCTCCTGAGCCATCGCTCATGTACTGAAAAGAGGAGAATAGATTGGGACCAGCTCTTGGCCGGGATAGGAGGTAGAACAATCAGTTGGTTCCCCCGATGGAAGGAAGGAAAAGAAGGAGTCCTTTTCTCATGTGGAAGATACCCAAACATTCCGCTGGTAGGAACGAGGGGTTGTATTAACTACAATCCCGCGCTCGCTATAAGACAACTAGGGTACCCCATGAGGGGAGCACCGACGGAAGAAAGCATGTCTCCTTTCCTTGTGAGGGATTTCGGCGCACAAAATTCCAAGACTATACAAAGAATCCATAAGGCATGGGAAACCCCGTTAAGGAAAGATCAAGAGCTTAGAGGCATTCGTAATGGCATCATTGGTGGGTACCACGAATGGCTGAAAGTTCGCATACAAGGTTTAGATTGGCTCGCCAAGTTAAAAGTCGTCAGCGAAGAGAATTTTGAAGCACCGGAAGAGGACGAGGAAGTCCAAGCTCTCAAAAGCGAGTTAGGAAAGGCAAAACTCGCCAAGGAGAAGTTCAAGTTGGCTGCTACACACGTTCGGAAGGAGTGTGCCGGGTTATGGGAAGAGAATGCAATTACCGCAAGGGCCCTTGAACGAGAGACCAAGAGGGCTCGCAAGGAAGAGTATGGCCGGAACAAATTTCGCGGAGCTCTATGGGGTAGCAATAGTGAACTCAAGTTGCGAAGGGAAGAAAGGGACCAGTCGCGAGCACATAGCATGGTTCTGAAAGAGGAGTTGATTGCTTGTTCAAGGTCCAAAAGAAGCTTGTCTCAGCGTTTATGCGAGACAGAGACCAACATGTTAGCTATCATCGCCAAGTACGAAGAAGAGTTGGGTCTAGCCATGGCCCACGAGCATAGAATCGCGGATGAGTATGCCCAAGTATATGCGGAAAAAGAGGCTAGAGGAAGGGTGATCGACTCTTTACACCAAGAGGCAACCATGTGGATGGATCGGTTCGCTCTTACCTTGAACGGGAGTCAAGAACTTCCCCGATTGTTAGCCAAGGCCAAGGCGATGGCAGACACCTACTCCACCCCCGAAGAGATTCATGGGCTTCTCGGCTATTGTCAGCATATGATAGACTTTATGGCCCACATAATTAGAAATCGTTAGGAAACTTGTATGGTCTCTTAGACCTTGACTACCTTGACTAGATATGACTTCCTTTTTGAAATAAAATGAGTTGGTCCCATGTTCCTACTCCAAAAAAACTTGTGCAAATCAAATCACTCCTACATCTCATCTCTAGCATGCATTTTCTTTCTTTACCCACTCCTCACGTTTGGTTTTTTAGGGAAAACACCATAACTAAACGCGCCGCAAGGGATCCCTATCGCACCAGATCCAAATCTAGAACGATGGGTGATCAAGAGGAGACGCAGGAACAGATGAAAGCCGACATGTCGGCTCTGAAAGAACAAATGGCCTCCATGATGGAGGCCATGTTAGGTATGAAACAGCTCATGGAGAAGAACGCGGCCACTGCCGCCGCTGTCAGTTCGGCTGCCGAAGCAGACCCGACTCCCTTGGCAACTACGCACCATCCTCCCTCAAACATAGTAGGACGGGGAAGGGACACACTGGGACACGATGGCAGCCCTCACCTGGGATACAACCGAGCGGCTTACCCTTATGGATTGCCGCCCAACTATTCACCACCCGTCTTGCAAGAAGATGCGGGCCACATTGCTTCTCCCGTCCATGAAAGAGAGCCTCCTCAGCAGCCCGACGAAGTCCACAAAGACCCTCAAGATTATGCTCGAAGGGATGTCGAGTTCTATCCCCCGATCCCCGAAGGGCCGGCACCAGGCACATTGCCTCAACCCAACATCGCAGCACCGCCAATAGTTTTGTCTATGGAAGGGCTGCCCCCGGCAACTGAAGAAAGGAGGAAGCTCGATCTCCTTGAGGAAAGATTGAGGGCTGTGGAAGGATTTGGGGACTATCCGTTTGCAGACATGACGGATCTTTGCTTAGTACCCGATGTTGTTATTCCCCCGAAGTTCAAAGTGCCGGACTTCGACAAGTATAAAGGGACGACTTGTCCCAAAAACCACCTCAAAATGTATTGCCGTAAGATGGGCGCCCATTCTAAAGATGAAAAGCTGTTGATACACTTCTTTCAGGATAGCTTGGCCGGAGCTGCGGTAGTGTGGTACACTAATTTGGAAGCTTCCCGTATCCGTACTTGGAAGGATCTGATTACCGCCTTCCTAAGGCAGTATCAGTACAATTCTGATATGGCTCCGGACCGTACTCAACTGCAGAATATGTTCAAGAAAGAGGGTGAAACCTTTAAAGAATATGCGCAGCGATGGAGGGATTTGGCGGCACAAGTAGCTCCTCCCATGGTTGAAAGAGAGATGATCACCATGATGGTAGACACTCTGCCAGTATTCTACTATGAGAAGCTAGTGGGTTACATGCCGTCCAGCTTTGCGGATCTGGTGTTTGCCGGGGAAAGAATCGAGGTGGGATTGAAGAGAGGAAAGTTTGATTACGTTTCCTCCACAAACGTGAACGCCAAAAGAATCGGGGCAACAGGGGCAAAAAGGAAGGAAGGAGATGCCCATGCCGTCTCTTCAACACCCGCATGGGTCAAACCCCAGCAAACACCTCATGGTACCCATCAGTACGCGCAACATCACCCAAGCTTCTCGGCTCATGCTGGGAACGCCTCTAGCTCAACACCCGTGCAGCCTAAGGCACCCACCCAGAGGGAAGCTCCCCAAGTTCCAACTCCGAACGCGACTCGACCGGCCGGTAATTCCAACACGACAAGGAACTTCCCTCCGAGACCGTTGCCGGAATTCACCCCGCTCCCAATGACGTACGAAGATCTTCTACCATCCCTCATCGCCAATCATTTGGCCGTGGTAACTCCCGGAAGGGTCTTCGAACCCCCTTTCCCGAAGTGGTATGACCCTAATGCAACTTGCAAGTACCATGGGGGTGCCCCGGGGCATTCCATCGAAAAATGCATGGCCCTTAAATACAAGGTCCAACATCTAATGGATGCCGGATGGCTGACTTTCCAAGAGGATCGGCCCAATGTGAGGACCAACCCGCTCGCCAATCATGGAGGGGGAGCAGTTAATGCAGTTGGATCCGATAGGCCCCACAGGTCTAAACCGTTGAGAGATGTGGCAACCCCTAGGAGGTTTATCTTTGAGGCCCTACAAAAGAGAGGTGTAATTCCCCATAGTGGGTGTAAGGAGGATTCCTGTCTGCTACATCCCGGCGAGATGCATGACATGGAGACGTGTTTGGAAGTAGAGGAATTGTTACAACGGATGATAGACCAGGGTCGACTAGAAGTCGGCATTGAAGGAAAAGAAGAGCAGCACATATGCATGCAATCTATGGAGGGGAGCGGTGTCGTGAAGCCCAAACCTTTGGTGATATACTTCACTAAGAGTGCAGCCTCGCAAAAGCCCGGGTACCCCTTGATGGCCAAACCTGTTCCTTTCCCGTATCAAGATAGTCACGCGGTCCCGTGGAGATATACACCTCCGGAGAAGAAGGAAGAAGAAGTCACAGACGTCAGCTCGCTGTCGGCTAAAGTAACAAATATCACGGGACTGAGTGGTGTGACCCGTAGTGGTCGTGTGTTCGCACCTCCGGACCTACCGGTCCAACCCGCCGACGTCAAGGGAAAAGGAAAGGTGGTGGAGGAACAAGATGGCGAAGCACCCCACGCTTCGAATAAAGATATTCCAGCAAAGGGGCCCCCAGAGAAAAGGGATGGTAGAAAGGAGGTGTCGCTAGAGGAAGCCAGCGAGTTCCTTCGGATAATTCAGCAGAGCGAATTCAAGGTTATCGAACAGCTCAACAAAACCCCGGCTAGGGTCTCGCTGCTAGAGTTACTTATGAGCTCCGAGCCTCATCGGGCTCTGCTAGTAAAAGTGCTGAACGAGGCTCACGTGGCCCAAGATATTTCGGTAGAAGGTTTCGGAGGGCTGGTCAACAATATCACTGCCAACAACTATCTTGCCTTCGCCGAAGAAGAAATCCCCGCCGAGGGGAGAGGGCATAATAAGGCTTTACACGTATCAGTCAAGTGTATGGACCATATCGTGGCCAAGGTGCTCATCGATAATGGTTCCAGTTTAAACGTGATGCCTAAGAGCACTTTGGACAAGTTACCATTCAATGCTTCCCATTTAAAACCAAGTTCAATGGTGGTTCGGGCCTTCGACGGCACTCGTCGAGAGGTTAGGGGAGAGATCGATCTCCCTGTACAGATAGGCCCTCACACCTGTCAAGTCACTTTCCAGATAATGGACATTAACCCACCCTACAGTTGCCTGTTGGGGCGCCCGTGGATCCACTCAGTGGGTGTTGTGCCTTCTACACTCCACCAAAAGCTGAAATTCGTAGTGGAGGGGCACTTGGTCATCGTGTCAGGCGAGGAAGATATCTTGGTAAGCTGCCCATCCTCCATGCCTTATGTGGAAGCCGCAGAAGAATCGTTAGAAACCGCTTTCCAGTCTTTTGAGGTGGTCAGCATTTCCTCCGTGGACTCCCTCTTTGGGCAACCTTGTCTGTCCGAGGCGGCGGTAATGATGGCCCGAGTTATGTTGGGGAACGGTTATGAACCCGGGATGGGTTTAGGCAAAGACAATGGCGGCATAACTAGTCTGATAAAAACCCAAGGGAATCGTGGGAAGTATGGTTTAGGATATAAGCCCACTCAGGCGGACATGAAAAGAAGCATCGCGGGAAAGAAGAACAGTGGTCTGAGCTCGCGTTGGAAACAAGAAAGTGAAGGAAACCCGCCCTGCCACATAAGTAGAAGCTTTATAAGTGCGGGTCTGGGAGACGAAGGTCAAGTGGTCGCGATATGTGAAGATGATGTTCCAAGAACTCTGGATTTGGTCCGACCATGCCCTCCTGATTTCCAGCTGGGAAATTGGCGAGTGGAGGAACGCCCCGGCATTTACGCAACGAGCATAATGTAAACCTTTACGGTTTTAAAAGCTCTATAGTTGGGCCTAGGCTTTAGAGTTTTCATTTTGTTAAGGCTTTGTGTCTTTTGAATTTATAATACAAGGATCTTTCTTCATCTGTTCCTAGTCTCTACCCATTCTCATTCATTTGCATGTTTACTTCTTTTTTCTAAAACGGCAGATTCGATGACGAGTCCCCCGAAGGTACTAATACCTGGGACCCGTCTATCAACTTCGAGCAAGAAATGAACCAAACGGAAGATGAAGGAGATGAGGATGTGGGACTTCCTTCGGAGCTAGAAAGAATGGTCGCCCAAGAGGACCAAGAAATGGGGCCTCATCAAGAAGAAACAGAGCTAGTAGACTTAGGAATTGGCAGTGGAAAGAGGGAAGTAAAGATAGGTACAGGCATTGCCGCACCTATCCGTGAAGAATTAATAACCCTGCTAAAAGACTACCAAGACATCTTTGCTTGGTCCTACCAAGATATGCCCGGTTTGAGTTTTGACATTGTGCAGCACCGATTGCCTCTAAATCCCGGGTGTTCCCCAGTAAAACAGAAATTGAGGAGGATGAAACCCGAAACGTCCTTGAAGATAAAAGAAGAAGTGAAGAAGCAGTTTGACGCTGGATTTCTGGCCGTCGCTCGGTATCCAGAATGGGTTGCCAACATCGTACCAGTTCCTAAAAAAGGTGGGAAAGTACGAATGCGTGTAGATTACCGGGACCTGAATCGGGCCAGTCCCAAGGACAATTTTCCGTTACCGCACATCGATATCCTCGTAGATAACACGGCCAATTTTGCTTTATTTTCCTTCATGGATGGTTTCTCTGGTTACAATCAGATAAAGATGGCGCCCGAGGATATGGAAAAGACTACTTTCGTCACCCTGTGGGGAACGTTCTGTTACAAGGTGATGTCCTTTGGACTCAAGAACGCCGGGGCAACTTATCAACGGGCCATGGTAGCTTTGTTCCATGATATGATGCATCAAGAGATCGAGGTCTACGTGGACGACATAATTGCTAAATCTAAATCTGAGGAAGAACACCTTGTCAACCTGCGGAAGTTGTTCGAAAGGCTTAAGAAATATCAATTAAGGTTGAACCCCGCTAAGTGTACCTTTGGGGTCAAATCAGGGAAATTGCTTGGTTTCGTTGTAAGCCAGAAAGGGATAGAGGTAGACCCCGAAAAAGTGAAGGCTATCCTTGAGATGCCAGAACCCCATACAGAGAGGCAAGTCCGAGGTTTCCTGGGGCGCTTGAATTATATTGCCAGATTCATATCGCAGCTCACCGCCATTTGTGAGCCGTTGTTTAAACTCTTGCGCAAAAACCAAACTAATCGGTGGAATGAGGATTGCCAAGAGGCTTTTGGAAGGATCAAAAAGTGCCTAATGAATCCTCCCGTGCTTATGCCACCAGTACCTGGAAGGCCTCTCATTTTGTACATGACAATCTTGGACGAGTCAATGGGGTGTATGCTGGGGCAACATGACGAATCCGGGAAGAAAGAGCGCGCTGTTTACTACCTAAGTAAGAAGTTCACGACCTGTGAGATGAATTACTCCTTGCTCGAAAGAACGTGTTGTGCTTTAGTATGGGCGTCCCATCGCCTAAGGCAGTACATGCTGAGTCATACTACCTGGTTGATATCCAAAATGGACCCGGTTAAGTACATCTTTGAAAAGCCAGCTCTCACAGGACGAATCGCCCGGTGGCAAGTCTTGCTATCTGAGTTTGATATAGTCTACGTCACCCAAAAGGCGATAAAAGGAAGCGCTTTGGCAGATTATTTGGCTCAACAGCCTCTTAATGACTACCAGCCCATGCATCCGGAATTCCCGGATGAGGACATCATGGCCTTGTTCGAGGAAAAGTTGGACGAAGATCGGGACAAATGGACTGTATGGTTTGACGGAGCGTCAAACATTCTAGGTCATGGCGTTGGGGCAGTGTTGATCTCTCCGGACAATCAATGTGTACCTTTCACAGCCAGGCTAGGATTCGACTGCACCAACAACATGGCCGAATATGAAGCATGTGCCCTAGCCGTCCAGGCAGCAATTGACTCCGATGTCAAACTACTCAAGGTGTACGGCGACTCAGCGTTGGTAATCCATCAGCTGAGAGGAGAATGGGAAACTAGAGATCCCAAGCTGATACCCTACAAAGCCTATATCAAGGAATTGGCTAAGACCTTCGATGAGATTTCCTTCCATCATGTTCCCCGCGAGGAAAATCAAATGGCGGATGCACTTGCTACATTGGCATCTATGTTCCAGCTAACACCGCACGGGGACCTACCCTACATTGAATTTCAGTGTCGTGGCAAACCCGCACATTGTTGCCAAGTGGAAGAGGAACGAGACGGAAAGCCCTGGTATTACGACATCAAGCGATATGTCGAAAGCAAAGAATACCCGCCAGAGATTGCCGACAACGATAAAAGGACATTGAGGAGGTTGGCAGCCAGTTTCTTCATGAGCGGAGGCACACTGTATAAGAGAAATCACGACATGACACTCCTGCGATGTGTGGATGCCAAGGAGGCAAATCACATGATCGAGGAAGTCCATGAGGGCTCGTTTGGAACGCACGCCAATGGGCATGCTATGGCCAGGAAGATCTTAAGAGCAGGTTATTACTGGCTTACCATGGAAAGTGATTGTTGTGTCCATGTGAGGAAGTGCCACAAATGTCAAGCGTTCGCAGATAATGTCAATGCCCCACCACATCCTCTGAATGTCATGTCCGCCCCTTGGCCTTTCTCCATGTGGGGAATAGATGTCATCGGGGCCATTGAGCCCAAGGCCTCGAATGGTCATCGCTTCATCCTCGTAGCGATAGATTATTTCACCAAGTGGGTCGAGGCGGCTTCATATACCAATGTCACGAGGAATGTGGTGGTCAGGTTCATTAAGAAAGAGATCATCTGCCGATATGGTTTGCCAAGGAAGATTATCACGGACAATGGCACCAACCTGAATAATAAGATGATGGCAGAAATGTGCGAGGAGTTTAAAATCCAGCATCACAATTCCACGCCTTACCGGCCAAAGATGAATGGAGCCGTGGAAGCGGCCAATAAGAATATCAAAAAGATTATCCAAAAGATGACCGTGTCATACAAGGATTGGCACGAGATGCTCCCATTCGCGTTACACGGTTACCGGACTTCAGTGCGAACGTCAACTGGGGCAACGCCATTCTCATTGGTATATGGGATGGAGGCGGTGTTACCGTTTGAGGTAGAAGTCCCGTCATTAAGGATCTTGGCAGAATCCGGGTTAAAGGAATCAGAGTGGGCTCAAACACGCTACGATCAGCTCAACCTCATTGAGGGTAAGCGCTTAACGGCCATGAGTCATGGGCGCTTATACCAGCAAAGAATGAAGAGTGCATTCGACAAGAAAGTACGCTTACGCAAGTTCCATGAGGGAGACCTTGTGCTAAAGAAAATGTTCCATGCTGTCAAGGACCATCGAGGGAAATGGGCCCCGAACTACGAAGGGCCTTTTGTCGTGAAGAGGGCTTTTTCCGGAGGAGCTTTGGTGCTTACCAACATGGATGGCGAAGAGCTACCTTCACCCGTGAACTCTGATGTCGTCAAACAATATTATGCTTAGAAGCTGGGGCAATTAAGGATGTCGCTGCATGTTCTTTATCTTTATGCGTTTTCTGGATTTCCCCCAGGGATTTCCTGTCTGTTGTATCTCTTGTTACGATCTTTCAAAGAAATGATCATGGATTTGAGGCTTTTAGTCCTCGCGTTAGTTTCACACCTTGCGTTAATTTGTGATCGCCTGAGCCCTTCCGCTCAGTTCATGGGATCCCCCAAGCGCCTAATTAGAATTGAACCTGAACCAACTTTCCCTAAATTTTCTGCGTTTGAAAACATTCATGCATACGCATACGCATACGCATGTATATTGTTGTGGTAAAACAGGGGCAGGATCACCTTGGGCTACCTTCTGGAGTGAAGACAAAACATGAATGGCAGAAACCAGTCAAGGTAGGGTAATGATGCGGCCAAGATTGGCCATACCTGGTTGTTTATTACTTGCAGGTACTTAAGGATGAACGCAAGCGGGGATGGGGTCACGACCGACCGATCGTTACCCTTCTCTATGCGAAACAAGCAGGGAATGTCGCTGCAAGGCAGCCCCGTATCCTTTGTATTTTGCAGCTTTCTTTTACTATGTGTTTGGGAAAAGAGTAATGATAAAATAAGTAATCAACGCCTAATTCTGACCTAAGTAAGTTCAAGTTAGGCAAAATGCTAATCCCTGAGAAGGGAGGGGACATGGTCAATGTTCCCCTCAAAAAAAAAAAAAAAAAAAAAAAAAAAAAAAAGTGCAGGTTAGCTCGCCTGGGCGAGCCACCTCTGCACCAAAATATAAAAATGACGAAGGGGGGGACGTTTTTTCATTCAAAAACTTTCCCCCCTCATTCAAAAAAGAAAGCTCACGGGACTCACGGATTTTGCAGCCCTTAGGTCACCATTTTTTGCGTTTTTGATTCCGTTTTGCTCTATTATTCGTCTCCAACAAGTAAGTACCTCATTCTTGGGCTTTCTAGCTTTCCATTGATGTATTTTGGTGCTCTAAATTGCATGTGTTTGCTAAGAAACGTGAGGGATTTATCCTCAAATTGTTGCTTGTTTTTGTTGAATTGAGGGGTTGTAAGGGATGGCCTTGGCCTAGGGTGTATTCTGAAGTAATGGCGCATGCCACATTGTCCCCATTCTCTTGATATTCGTGCCTAAACATGCGCCCACCAAGTGCTCGGTGAAATGCCTCAACGACGTATGAGCATGGTTTTGTGAGCTTTGGGTTGTGGGACTGTTTTATATGTATAGGGACAGCACGAAGGATTTAAAATGAGTGCCCGAATGCAATTCTAGGCCTAGGAACCCAAGCTTTTAATTTCAATACAAGGAAGCATGACTTACGCCTAGGAATCTAAGTTTTGGTTTTGAATGTAAAAAGGCATGAATATTAGGACATGTTTGAGAGGTTGTTAATAGAATTTAAATTTGGCTGCCCCATCATGGAAAATACCTTTCAACAGTATGTATATATGTGAATATATATATAGCATGGAAATGCCTTGCAAAATGTTGAATAAAATGCCTTGCAGAAAGTTGAATAAAATGCCTTGCATAATGTGAATATATATAGCATGAAGTGCCTTACAAAGTGTTGGATGGGTAGCGTAAAAGTGTTTTTCAAAATATGTGTATTTGTGAGTAGGTAACAAAAGAAGCTTTCCAAAAAAATGTGTATATATATAGGATGTAGCATGAAAAGGTTTGTCAAAAAATATGTACATGGATAGGTGTCGTAAAATGCTTCACACAAAATTTTTATGGGTGCAAATACGTATGTGTCATAAAATAGCACGACCCCAATATGATTATTTTATAAAGTGCATGTTGA
Organism: Glycine max; assembly: GCF_000004515.6. Classification (NCBI taxonomy): domain Eukaryota; kingdom Viridiplantae; phylum Streptophyta; class Magnoliopsida; order Fabales; family Fabaceae; genus Glycine; species Glycine max. Next base: position 16,443,063 of record NC_038256.2, read on the forward strand.
CACTCGTGCCATGAGAAGTGTTGTTTGGCCCTTGTTTGTAATGATTGTTATATTTCTTGTAAACTAACTTTCCAAATGTTTGCCTTCGCAGGAATGGCCCCGAGGAAGCTTGCCTCAAAGAGGTCCAGGAAGGACAAGGCGGCCGAAGGAACTAGTTCCGCCCCGGAGTACGACAGTCACCGCTTTAGGAGCGTTGTACACCAGCAGCGTTTCAAAGCCATCAAGGGATGGTCGTTTCTCCGGGAGCGACGCGTCCAGCTCAGGGACGACGAGTATACTGATTTTCAGGAGGAAATAGGGCGCCGGCGGTGGGCACCACTGGTTACTCCCATGGCCAAGTTTGATCCAGAAATAGTCCTTGAGTTTTACGCCAATGCTTGGCCAACAGAGGAAGGCGTGCGTGACATGAGATCCTGGGTTAGGGGTCAGTGGATCCCGTTCGATGCCGACGCTATCAGCCAGCTCCTGGGATATCCGATGGTATTGGAAGAGGGCTAGGAATGCGAGTATGGCCAGAGGAGGAACCGGTCTGATGGGTTCGATGAGGAGGCCATCGCCCAGCTGCTATGTATACCGGGGCAGGATTTCGCCCGGACTGCTGCAGGGAGGCGAGTGCGAATCATGCGCACCAATATGACCACCCTGACCCAGATATGGATGACGTTGCTCCTCAGCAACATCCTGCCCACCGATCATAATTCCGACCTCCCCATGCCTAAGTGCCAGCTGGTGTACGCCATCCTGACACGGATGAGCATCCATGTGGCTCAGTTGATCGCTGATGCCATATATATTTTTGCAGGTATGGCGCCCACTAGGCACCCTTTGGACCCAGATAAGTCCAACAGGGCCCTGGGATTCCCCGCACTGATCACAGGACTCTGCCAGTCGTTCGGAGTCCCCGTTGCACCTACCAAGGTGATTCGGCCGCCCATCACCCGGGCGTTTATTGAGAAGTACTGTACCCAAAGACAGGGTCAGGGTGATGCTCCACAGGCCGCAGGCGCGCCCCCACCACCTCATCAGGCTGGCCAGGCTGGGGCATTTGACATGGAGCAGTATTTACGGCATTTGGTTCGCCAGCAGGCGGCCAATCACCGAGCACATGTACGGACCCATGATTGTCTGTACCAGATGAGCCTTAGCATGCAGAGCCAGGGCTTCGCTCCTTTTTCATGCCCTACTCCAGACCAGTTCAGGGCAGAGGTTGCATGGCCCGGAGATTGGCCCGAGGCCCAAGCAGGAGAGGCACCCCCAGAAGCTCCCGGCGATGGAGAAGAAGCCCACGAGGATGAGGAGATGGCTGATTTGCTTGACTTCTTGGGAGGGAGTGGAGACACGTGACTGGGAGATCCCCAGATTCATGTTTTCTTTCATATTTCTTTTGTCATTTTTTCTATGTTATTGTTTTGACTTGAGAGACTAATGTTTGTTTTTGTTGTTTCGATTGTCATTTGTACAGCGCATACGTTAGTATTTATATATCATTACTATCGATGATGTTTGAAATTCTGGAACCGTGTAGAGTTCTTCGTTTAGGAACATCGTCCTTCGTTTAGGAACATCGTCCAAAAGTATATATGTAAAATAAACAAAAAATCATGATAAAAATGAAATAGAAAAGAAAAGAAAGTGAAAAGAAAAAGAGGGCAAATAGGGGAAAAAGGGCAAGTAAGGAAAAGGGTAGAAAAAAGAAAAAATAGGTTGTCTAGCTAAAAAACGACATGCTTTTGAAAAGAGACGATTCCCAACTTTTCTTTGAAAAAAATTCATTGATCATAACCAATTTTTGGAAAATGTGTCTACACCTGAAGGGTGAATGCTGTGAAATTTCCCGGACGCCCGAAATGGACTCGGATGAATGCACAAATTGATAAAAGAACATATTTTGGAAACATTGGGTTGATTAAAAATAGAGGAAATGAATCCTGAGCCCTAGCATCACATGACCATAAAAAGTTGACATTTGAGTGTCCGCGTAGATGCATGCATGACCAGTTTTGCATAAAGTTTCCAAATCATCATTTTTGCATTTGTGTCATGGAAATAATGTGGGGCATCCCTTTTATCCTCGAGCCAAACCAAACCCCGACATGTATCATGTCTAGCCATTCTACAAACCTTGAGCCAAAATCCTGACTCACCGTAATCCTTACCCTCGGAAGCAAAAAGGAAAAGAAGGAAAATTTCCAATCAAAGAGAAAGCTAAAAGGAAGAGAAGGAAAATTTCCAATCAAAGAGAAAGCAAAAAAAGAAAAGAAAGGAAATTCCCAATCAAAGAGTGGGAGAAAGCAAAAAGAAGAGAAAGAAAATTCCCAATCAAAGAATGGGAGAAAGAAAAAGGAAAAGAAAAGAAGGAAAGAAAGCTCCTGATCAAGGATCGAAAGAAAACAGAAGAAATGTGCAGAGAGGTCTTTGGACCGGACAATATCTGAACAATACAGAATTGTCACCAAATGAAACAAAAAAGAAAGGAAACCACGACCTAAAATGGTCTTCTCCCTTTAATTACCAACCAAAATCCCGTGCGCTAGCAACCTTTTTTCTCGCCCCGCACTAAACAAAAACAGAAAAAGAAAAAGGCCAGAAAAATCAAAAGCCAAAAACACATAAAAGCCGAAAAACTCCCCAAAAGAACCCATTCCCAAGGGAAGTCCTATTTGATCCATGATCACGCATGTAATTTTTGATTTGATAGGAAATAATTTGCAAAGTCAAGTCATGACATATCTATGGTTCGGAATTAGGATGAAACACTTACCTGTGCAAGATTGATACACTTTGAGTGGATTTCTTCTATTTTTGTCGAACCCAGTGTTTCCTCTAAATGGTCATTTAGAAACAAAATGCTAACATCCAAAATCTCATTTATGGTTATGGGAGATTTCATCAGCAGACTCTCCTTCCCCGGTAGACGCATTGTTTTTCACTCAAAAAATCATATGCTGCTCTAAATCAGTTGGAATATTTGTCTCTTTGCTAAAGCATGTTTGCATTTTAGTGGAGAAAACACCGAGACTTTTTCAAGTCTCACAAGTTATCCAGAACTACGTAGGTCTGAGTTCCTCATTGGAGGATACGTAGGAGCAAGAGCCTCGCTTTTGTCGACCACACCGCCTTTTGTTGCCATAACTCAAGAGCCGGTAGCCCGCGGAGATACCTTACGGTTATCTGCACCCCTTTGCTAGGCAGACACAGTTGTGTCCGATGGCACGCAGAGACCAAGTTTGGTCATTCTGCACCCATGATACGCGGAGATACCTTACGGTTATCTGCACCCCTTTGCTAGGCAGACACAGTTGTGTCCGATGGCACGCAGAGACCAAGTTTGGTCATTCTGCACCCATGATACGCGGAGATACCTCACGGTTATCTGCACCCCTTTGCTAGGCAGACACAGTTGTGTCCGATGGCACGCAGAGACCAAGTTTGGTCATTCTGCACCCATGATACGCGGAGATACCTCACGGTTATCTGCACCCCTTTGCTAGGCAGACACAGTTGTGTCCGATGGCACGCAGAGACCAAGTTTGGTCATTCTGCACCCATGATACGCGGAGATACCTTACGGTTATCTGCACCCCTTTGCTAGGCAGACACAGTTGTGTCCGATGGCACGCAGAGACCAAGTTTGGTCATTCTGCACCCATGATACGCGGAGATACCTCACGGTTATCTGCACCCCTTTGCTAGGCAGACACAGTCGTGTCCGATGGCACGCAGAGACCAAGTTTGGTCATTCTGCACCCATGATACGCGGAGATACCTTACGGCAGAGACCAAGTTTGGTCATTCTGCACCCATGATACGCGGAGATACCTTACGGTTATCTGCACCCCTTCCTTTTGTTCCTCCGGGAACAACAAAGTCATTTACATGCGGAAATTTCATGGTCGCCCGCGACTCTCGTCAAACCTTACGGTTATTCGCACCCATTCTTTTGCTATCTGTAAGACAGAACGCTTGATAGCATGCAGGGGCTGACACAGTCTTCTGCACCTTGGCACCCATCATTAGGCAATTTGTGAAATTTTGGGAACAACAAGTCATTTGCATGTGGAGATTTTATGGTCACCCGCGACTAGTGTCATACACTGATTTTCGGGGACCTTTGCTTGATGACATGTGACCATTCTTTGGTCCTTGTGAGGTCCTTGGCACCCATCATTAGGCAATTTGTGAAATTTTGGGAACAACAAGTCATTTGCATGTGGAGATTTTATGGTCACCCGCGACTCTCGCCAAGTCGAGAGGGACGAAATTAGTGTCTTATCTTTACTTTTCTTTTTATCTCCAATAAAAGACAAGTAAAGAGGGGCAACTGTCATACCCTAATTTCGTCCGGGAACCTTTGCTCGATGACGTGCGACCATTCTTTGGTCCTCGTGAGGTGCTTGGCACCCATCATTAGGCAATTTGTGAAATTTCAGGACATGCCGGAAAACCAAAAAAAATATTGATGCACAATCCGTAAGTTTCCGTGACACACCGGAAATCAAATGGAAGCATCGTTGCATAATTAAGTGAGGTTCCGTAACATTCCGTAAGTCAAAAAGGGGATGATTATGTAATTCGCAAGGTTCCGTAACATTACGGAAAGAAAACAAGTATCGTTACGAAATTCATAAGTTTCCGTAACTTTACGAAAAAAGAATCACCAAAAAACAGCAGAGGGGGTGAACTTGGTAAAAATGGGGGTGCAAATAGCACCCAGGCCCATTTGGGCCCTCCAGAAGATTCCTCCAAAATTCTCTTCCGGTGCTTCAAAATTCTCTTCCCCAGTGGAGTCGCCAACTGTCGTAACCTACCCTTCGGCGGGAGGGCGACGCGAGACTCGCGGGATGCGTGTTCCACGAAAGGAATACGCGCGGAGTCGCCACCAACGTTTATTTGAGGAAAACGTCGGAAAAACCGGAAAAGACGCGATCTACGAACTTTTAAGTTGAAAGGTTCGGGAGTTGTATTTACGCACGGGGAAGGTATTAGCACCCCACACGCCCGTCCCATGGGACGACAGCCTTTAATCGAATGTGCAAACATGACTTTGATTTTTTTGTTCCCTTTTATGTTCTTATATCCTTTATACCCTTTTTATATTTTCTCTTTTTGTGGTCGACAAGGGTGTTTCCCTTTGCTCCTACGTATTCCTCAATTGGGATGAGAAAATCAGACCTACGTAGTTCTTTCTTATCAAGTGATTCTTTTTTACTTAAGTGGTGATCATTTTAAGGCGTTGGACCTTAAAAATGATCCATTTTACTTAGTGAGAAATTGAAATGACAAACTTCAAAAGCCTATTTTTGTGGACGAGCTTGACTAGGCGAGTTGATTTTAGCCTTAGTTTTACTTTAGTTATTAATCAATTCGGTTAAGAATGAGAAATCCCAAAGAGAAAACGTCCGATTGATTTTCCGCTTTATTTTACTAAAAGATGTCTTTTTGATTATTATATTATTTTTTACCTCTTTTTGATTTCCAACGTGGTTACGGCATGACCGAACGGTCGGAATTTATTTTAACCGAAGCTAATGGATAACACAATTCAAACATTCGGTGGAAATTTATTTTATTTTTAAGTTAAGCGAGAAACGACTTAAGTAAAATGGCTTAAGCACGTCAACAGGGGGTATAAAAAGTAAACAAGACGAGAATCAAAATGCACGAAACACAATGTGGACCACTACGGGTACATAGAATGAATCGAAAAGCTTGGTTCGAGGCACTTACCCGTTGAAGATCGAAGAACGATGAAGAACGAATGAAGAACGTCGAAGAACGGTTCAAACCTTTGCGAGATTCCTCACGGAAAACGATACGGAAACGTTTCGGAAGCGCCTCGGCTTAGATTTTCTTCACGGAAACAATTTTTCCAAGCAAATTCGAAAGAGAGAGAAGTGCCTAAGGGGCTGGGGATCCTTTCCTTCTTCATTTCCTCCCCTATTTATAGCAAAATAGGGGAGGTGGTTGCCGCCCAGCTCGCCCAGGCGAGCAGGGTTGCTTCCTCCAGAAGCAACCGCCTTCTGGAGGAATCTTCTGGAGGGCCCAAATGGGCCTGGGTGCTATTTGCACCCCCATTTTTACCAAGTTCACCCCCTCTGCTGTTTTTTGGTGATTCTTTTTTCGTAAAGTTACGGAAACTTACGAATTTCGTAACGATACTTGTTTTCTTTCCGTAATGTTACGGAACCTTGCGAATTACATAATCATCCCCTTTTTGACTTACGGAATGTTACGGAACCTCACTTAATTATGCAACGATGCTTCCTTTTGATTTCCGGTGTGTCACGGAAACTTACGGATTGTGCATCAATATTTTTTTTGGTTTTCCGGCATGTCCTGAAATTTCACAAATTGCCTAATGATGGGTGCCAAGCACCTCACGAGGACCAAAGAATGGTCGCACGTCATCGAGCAAAGGTTCCCGGACGAAATTAGGGTATGACACTCACGGAAAACGTTACGGAAACGTTTCGGAAGCGCCTCGGCTTAGATTTTCTTCACGGAAACAATTTTTCCCAGCAAATTTCGAAAGAGAGAGAAGTGCCTAAGGGGGGGTGGCCCTTTTCTTCTTGTTTCTTCTCCTAATTAATAGCAAAATAGGGAAGTGGTGCCGGCCAGCTCGCCAAGCGAACTCAGCTCG